>NW_027516296.1:0-61863 GCF_048772815.1 Callospermophilus lateralis
TGCCCTTTTCCCGGGTCTCAGCAGGTCCTCCATGACGGTGGGGAGATGTCCTCTGTCCAATCTCCCAGGCTCCCGCCCAGGCGGGCGTGGCTCCGGATCCAAGGGTCCCACAGGGTTCTTCCCTGGGGCCCAGAGAGCGCCCGCTGGCGCGTCCCAGGAGATCCCCACAAGCCTTGGACATCCACATCCACTCTTCCCAGGACCTCCGCCATCCCGGGCAGGTTGTGGTCATGCACAGGAGCACAGCCCCATGGGCCCAAAGGCCAGAAAACGCTGTGTCAGGCGGGATGGATCCGGGTCCTGGGTGCCCTTGGAGTTGAGATCCCCTAACAGTGTTCTTGGGGTCGCAGGTTTTGAGCACAAGGCTGCCTGCAGGGGCCGCTTCGAAGGCCAAAAGCCAGGTGTTTGCCAGGAGGAACTCTCCACCTAGCTCCAAGTCTCCAGGGTGGCGGCCTCCACAGGGACTCTTCACCCCTCCGGCCAAAGAGGGTGTCCCGTCGCGGCGTGGGAGAGAAAGACCCCAGCCACACAGTTCACTCCCCAGGCGCCAGGTGGCCTCAGGGCTCAGGGGAGACTGGGCCCTGGCGGGCAACGGGGAAGTCCCCCCCCCCACCCACAGGCCCAGAGGACACTGAGCCCTGGCAGGCGAGGGGCGCTCACCCACAGGGCCCAGGGCAGACTGAGCCCTGGCGAGGGAGGGGCACCACCCACGGGCCCCAGAGGAGACCCACTGGGAACTGCTGGGCGAGGGGCGCTCACCCCTCAGGACCCAGAGGGACTGAGCCGGGGGCGCTCAGCCTCGGGACACAGAGGACACTGGGGACCAGCGGGCGAGGGGCGCTCACCCGCGGGCCCCAGAGGTCACTGGTCCCTGGCGCGCCTGGGGGGCTAACCCCAGAGGCCCGGGCACACCGAGGACCCGCGGGCGAGGGGCGCTCACCTGCAGGCCCCGGAGGACAAGGAAGCCTGCTGGGCCCCCCCACAAGGCAGGCGGCTCACCACAGGACCCTGGGGACACTGGGCACTGGCGGGCGAGGGGCGCTCACCCGCAGGACGCAGTGCAGAAGGAATGCCAGGGACCCAGGGGCCCTGCCAAGCAGGACCCTGGGGAAAGGGAACAGGGCTGGGACCGCGGGAGTTGGGGCGGGGGCCGCCAGGCGCGCACCAGCAGCACGCCCAAGCACACTGAGCACTGAAGGCCCAGGGGCGCTCACCAGCAGGCCCAGAGCGCCCTGGGGACTGCAGGCCGCCTGGGGCGCTCACACACAGCCCGCAGGCCAGGCCCAGCACTGCTGAAGGGAGGGGTGCTAACCCCCAGGAAGGAAGGAAGCCTAAGCCCCCCACCCCCAGGGCCGGGGCGGCTCCCTGCACACTCAGGGCCGCCCGGAGCACTGCTGGGTGAGGGGCGCTCACCCCCAGAACCCCGAGCAGCCTGAGCGGCGCTGGGGGGCTGAGGGAGCTCACCCGCAGCAACCCTGGAGAATGAGTGCCTGTGGGCGAGGGGCGCTCACCCACAGGGCTCAGAGTCCTGGGCACCTTTGGCGGAGATGCCCTCAGCCCCAAGGCTCCCTTACCTGGGCCAGGGTGGGACAGTGGTGCCCTTTTCCCGGGTCTCAGCAGGTCCTCCATGACGGTGGGGAGATGTCCTCTGTCCAATCTCCAGGCTCCCGCCCAGGCGGGCGTGGCTCCGGATCCAAGGGTCCCACAGGGTTCTTCCCTGGGGCCCAGAGAGCGCCCGCTGGCGCGTCCCAGGAGATCCCCACAAGCCTTGGACATCCACATCCACTCTTCCCAGGGACCTCCGCCATCCCGGGCAGGTTGTGGTCATGCACAGGAGCACAGCCCCATGGGCCCAAAGGCCAGAAAACGCTGTGTCAGGCGGGATGGATCCGGGTCCTGGGTGCCCTTGGAGTTGAGATCCCCTAACAGTGTTCTTGGGGTCGCAGGTTTTGAGCACAAGGCTGCCTGCAGGGCCGCTTCGAAGGCCAAAAGCCAGGTGTTTGCCAGGAGGAACTCTCCACCTAGCTCCAAGTCTCCAGGGTGGCGGCCTCCACAGGGACTCTTCACCCCTCCGGCCAAAGAGGGTGTCCCGTCGCGGCGTGGGAGAGAAAGACCCCAGCCACACAGTTCACTCCCCAGGCGCCAGGTGGCCTCAGGGCTCAGGGAGACTGGGCCCTGGCGGGCAACGGGGAAGTCCCCCCCCCACCCACAGGCCCAGAGGACACTGAGCCCTGGCAGGCGAGGGGCGCTCACCCACAGGGCCCAGGGCAGACTGAGCCCTGGCGAGGGAGGGGCACCACCCACGGGCCCCAGAGGAGACCCACTGGGAACTGCTGGGCGAGGGGCGCTCACCCCTCAGGACCCAGAGGGGACTGAGCCGGGGGCGCTCAGCCTCGGGACACAGAGGACACTGGGGACCAGCGGGCGAGGGGCGCTCACCCGCGGGCCCCAGAGGTCACTGGTCCCTGGCGCGCCTGGGGGGCTAACCCCAGAGGCCCGGGCACACCGAGGACCCGCGGGCGAGGGGCGCTCACCCGCAGGCCCCAGAGGACAAGGAAGCCTGCTGGGCCCCCCCACAAGGCAGGCGGCTCACCCACAGGACCCTGGGGACACTGGGCACTGGCGGGCGAGGGGCGCTCACCCGCAGGACGCAGTGCAGAAGGAATGCCAGGGACCCAGGGGCCCTGCCAAGCAGGACCCTGGGGAAAGGGAACAGGGCTGGGACCGCGGGGAGTTGGGGCGGGGGCCGCCAGGCGCGCACCAGCAGCACGCCCAAGCACACTGAGCACTGAAGGCCCAGGGGCGCTCACCAGCAGGGCCCAGAGCGCCCTGGGGACTGCAGGCCGCCTGGGGCGCTCACCCACAGCCCGCAGGCCAGGCCCAGCACTGCTGAAGGGAGGGGTGCTAACCCCCAGGAAGGAAGGAAGCCTAAGCCCCCCACCCCCAGGGCCGGGGCGGCTCCCCTGCACACTCAGGGCCGCCCGGAGCACTGCTGGGTGAGGGGCGCTCACCCCCAGAACCCCGAGCAGCCTGAGCGGCGCTGGGGGGCTGAGGGAGCTCACCCGCAGCAACCCTGGAGAATGAGTGCCTGTGGGCGAGGGGCGCTCACCCACAGGGCTCAGAGTCCTGGGCACCTTTGGCGGAGATGCCCTCAGCCCCAAGGCTCCCTTACCTGGGCCAGGGTGGGACAGTGGTGCCCTTTTCCCGGGTCTCAGCAGGTCCTCCATGACGGTGGGGAGATGTCCTCTGTCCAATCTCCCAGGCTCCCGCCCAGGCGGGCGTGGCTCCGGATCCAAGGGTCCCACAGGGTTCTTCCCTGGGGCCCAGAGAGCGCCTGCTGGCGCGTCCCAGGAGATCCCCACAAGCCTTGGACATCCACATCCACTCTTCCCAGGGACCTCCGCCATCCCGGGCAGGTTGTGGTCATGCACAGGAGCACAGCCCCATGGGCCCAAAGGCCAGAAAACGCTGTGTCAGGCGGGATGGATCCGGGTCCTGGGTGCCCTTGGAGTTGAGATCCCCTAACAGTGTTCTTGGGGTCGCAGGTTTTGAGCACAAGGCTGCCTGCAGGGCCGCTTCGAAGGCCAAAAGCCAGGTGTTTGCCAGGAGGAACTCTCCACCTAGCTCCAAGTCTCCAGGGTGGCGGCCTCCACAGGGACTCTTCACCCCTCCGGCCAAAGAGGTGTCCGTCGCGGCGTGGGAGAGAAAGACCCCAGCCACACAGTTCACTCCCCAGGCGCCAGGTGGCCTCAGGGCTCAGGGGAGACTGGGCCCTGGCGGGCAACGGGGAAGTCCCCCCCCCCACCCACAGGCCCAGAGGACACTGAGCCCTGGCAGGCGAGGGGCGCTCACCCACAGGGCCCAGGGCAGACTGAGCCCTGGCGAGGGAGGGGCACCACCCACGGGCCCCAGAGGAGACCCACTGGGAACTGCTGGGCGAGGGGGCGCTCACCCCTCAGGACCCAGAGGGGACTGAGCCGGGGGCGCTCAGCCTCGGGACACAGAGGACACTGGGGACCAGCGGGCGAGGGGCGCTCACCCGCGGGCCCCAGAGGTCACTGGTCCCTGGCGCGCCTGGGGGGCTAACCCCAGAGGCCCGGGCACACCGAGGACCCGCGGGCGAGGGGCGCTCACCTGCAGGCCCCGGAGGACAAGGAAGCCTGCTGGGCCCCCCCACAAGGCAGGCGGCTCACCCACAGGACCCTGGGGACACTGGGCACTGGCGGGCGAGGGGCGCTCACCCGCAGGACGCAGTGCAGAAGGAATGCCAGGGACCCAGGGGCCCTGCCAAGCAGGACCCTGGGGAAAGGGAACAGGGCTGGGACCGCGGGGAGTTGGGCGGGGGCCGCCAGGCGCGCACCAGCAGCACGCCCAAGCACACTGAGCACTGAAGGCCCAGGGGCGCTCACCAGCAGGGCCCAGAGCGCCCTGGGGACTGCAGGCCGCCTGGGGCGCTCACACACAGCCCGCAGGCCAGGCCCAGCACTGCTGAAGGGAGGGGTGCTAACCCCCAGGAAGGAAGGAAGCCTAAGCCCCCCACCCCCAGGGCCGGGGCGGCTCCCCTGCACACTCAGGGCCGCCCGGAGCACTGCTGGGTGAGGGGCGCTCACCCCCAGAACCCCGAGCAGCCTGAGCGGCGCTGGGGGGCTGAGGGAGCTCACCCGCAGCAACCCTGGAGAATGAGTGCCTGTGGGCGAGGGGCGCTCACCCACAGGGCTCAGAGTCCTGGGCACCTTTGGCGGAGATGCCCTCAGCCCCAAGGCTCCCTTACCTGGGCCAGGGTGGGACAGTGGTGCCCTTTTCCCGGGTCTCAGCAGGTCCTCCATGACGGTGGGGAGATGTCCTCTGTCCAATCTCCCAGGCTCCCGCCCAGGCGGGCGTGGCTCCGGATCCAAGGGTCCCACAGGGTTCTTCCCTGGGGCCCAGAGAGCGCCCGCTGGCGCGTCCCAGGAGATCCCCACAAGCCTTGGACATCCACATCCACTCTTCCCAGGGACCTCCGCCATCCCGGGCAGGTTGTGGTCATGCACAGGAGCACAGCCCCATGGGCCCAAGGGCCAGAAAACGCTGTGTCAGGCGGGATGGATCCGGGTCCTGGGTGCCCTTGGAGTTGAGATCCCCTAACAGTGTTCTTGGGGTCGCAGGTTTTGAGCACAAGGCTGCCTGCAGGGCCGCTTCGAAGGCCAAAAGCCAGGTGTTCGCCAGGAGGAACTCTCCACCTAGCTCCAAGTCTCCAGGGTGGCGGCCTCCACAGGGACTCTTCACCCCTCCGGCCAAAGAGGGTGTCCCGTCCAGGCGTGGGAGAGAAAGACCCCAGCCACACAGTTCACTCCCCAGGCGCCAGGTGGCCTCAGGGCTCAGGGGAGACTGGGCCCTGGCGGGCAACGGGGAAGTCCCCCCCCCCCACCCACAGGCCCAGAGGACATAGAGCCCTGGCAGGCGAGGGGCGCTCACCCACAGGGCCCAGGGCAGACTGAGCCCTGGCGAGGGAGGGGCACCACCCACGGGCCCCAGAGGAGACCCACTGGGAACTGCTGGGCGAGGGGCGCTCACCCCTCAGGACCCAGAGGGGACTGAGCCGGGGGCGCTCAGCCTCGGGACACAGAGGACACTGGGGACCAGCGGGCGAGGGGCGCTCACCCGCGGGCCCCAGAGGTCACTGGTCCCTGGCGCGCCTGGGGGGCTAACCCCAGAGGCCCGGGCACACCGAGGACCCGCGGGCGAGGGGCGCTCACCCGCAGGCCCCGGAGGACAAGGAAGCCTGCTGGGCCCCCCCACAAGGCAGGCGGCTCACCCACAGGACCCTGGGGACACTGGGCACTGGCGGGCGAGGGGCGCTCACCCGCAGGACGCAGTGCAGAAGGAATGCCAGGGACCCAGGGGCCCTGCCAAGCAGGACCCTGGGGAAAGGGAACAGGGCTGGGACCGCGGGGAGTTGGGGCGGGGGCCGCCAGGCGCGCACCAGCAGCACGCCCAAGCACACTGAGCACTGAAGGCCCAGGGGCGCTCACCAGCAGGGCCCAGAGCGCCCTGGGGACTGCAGGCCGCCTGGGGCGCTCACCCACAGCCCGCAGGCCAGGCCCAGCACTGCTGAAGGGAGGGGTGCTAACCCCCAGGAAGGAAGGAAGCCTAAGCCCCCCACCCCCAGGGCCGGGGCGGCTCCCCTGCACACTCAGGGCCACCCGGAGCACTGCTGGGTGAGGGGCGCTCACCCCCAGAACCCCGAGCAGCCTGAGCGGCGCTGGGGGGCTGAGGGAGCTCACCCGCAGCAACCCTGGAGAATGAGTGCCTGTGGGCGAGGGGCGCTCACCCACAGGGCTCAGAGTCCTGGGCACCTTTGGCGGAGATGCCCTCAGCCCCAAGGCTCCCTTACCTGGGCCAGGGTGGGACAGTGGTGCCCTTTTCCCGGGTCTCAGCAGGTCCTCCATGACGGTGGGGAGATGTCCTCTGTCCAATCTCCCAGGCTCCCGCCCAGGCGGGCGTGGCTCCGGATCCAAGGGTCCCACAGGGTTCTTCCCTGGGGCCCAGAGAGCGCCCGCTGGCGCGTCCCAGGAGATCCCCACAAGCCTTGGACATCCACATCCACTCTTCCCAGGGACCTCCGCCATCCCGGGCAGGTTGTGGTCATGCACAGGAGCACAGCCCCATGGGCCCAAGGGCCAGAAAACGCTGTGTCAGGCGGGATGGATCCGGGTCCTGGGTGCCCTTGGAGTTGAGATCCCCTAACAGTGTTCTTGGGGTCCCAGGTTTTGAGCACAAGGCTGCCTGCAGGGCCGCTTCGAAGGCCAAAAGCCAGGTGTTTGCCAGGAGGAACTCTCCACCTAGCTCCAAGTCTCCAGGGTGGCGGCCTCCACAGGGACTCTTCACCCCTCCGGCCAAAGAGGGTGTCCCGTCGCGGCGTGGGAGAGAAAGACCCCAGCCACACAGTTCACTCCCCAGGCGCCAGGTGGCCTCAGGGCTCAGGGGAGACTGGGCCCTGGCGGGCAACGGGGAAGTCCCCCCCCCCACCCACAGGCCCAGAGGACACTGAGCCTTGGCAGGCGAGGGGCGCTCACCCACAGGGCCCAGGGCAGACTGAGCCCTGGCGAGGGAGGGGCACCACCCACGGGCCCCAGAGGAGACCCACTGGGAACTGCTGGGCGAGGGGCGCTCACCCCTCAGGACCCAGAGGGGACTGAGCCGGGGGCGCTCAGCCTCGGGACACAGAGGACACTGGGGACCAGCGGGCGAGGGGCGCTCACCCGCGGGCCCCAGAGGTCACTGGTCCCTGGCGCGCCTGGGGGGCTAACCCCAGAGGCCCGGGCACACCGAGGACCCGCGGGCGAGGGGCGCTCACCCGCAGGCCCCGGAGGACAAGGAAGCCTGCTGGGCCCCCCCACAAGGCAGGCGGCTCACCCACAGGACCCTGGGGACACTGGGCACTGGCGGGCGAGGGGCGCTCACCCGCAGGACGCAGTGCAGAAGGAATGCCAGGGACCCAGGGGCCCTGCCAAGCAGGACCCTGGGGAAAGGGAACAGGGCTGGGACCGCGGGGAGTTGGGGCGGGGGCCGCCAGGCGCGCACCAGCAGCACGCCCAAGCACACTGAGCACTGAAGGCCCAGGGGCGCTCACCAGCAGGGCCCAGAGCACCCTGGGGACTGCAGGCCGCCTGGGGCGCTCACCCACAGCCCGCAGGCCAGGCCCAGCACTGCTGAAGGGAGGGGTGCTAACCCCCAGGAAGGAAGGAAGCCTAAGCCCCCCACCCCCAGGGCCGGGGCGGCTCCCCTGCACACTCAGGGCCGCCCGGAGCACTGCTGGGTGAGGGGCGCTCACCCCCAGAACCCCGAGCAGCCTGAGCGGCGCTGGGGGGCTGAGGGAGCTCACCCGCAGCAACCCTGGAGAATGAGTGCCTGTGGGCGAGGGGCGCTCACCCACAGGGCTCAGAGTCCTGGGCACCTTTGGCGGAGATGCCCTCAGCCCCAAGGCTCCCTTACCTGGGCCAGGGTGGGACAGTGGTGCCCTTTTCCCGGGTCTCAGCAGGTCCTCCATGACGGTGGGGAGATGTCCTCTGTCCAATCTCCCAGGCTCCCGCCCAGGCGGGCGTGGCTCCGGATCCAAGGGTCCCACAGGGTTCTTCCCTGGGGCCCAGAGAGCGCCCGCTGGCGCGTCCCAGGAGATCCCCACAAGCCTTGGACATCCACATCCACTCTTCCCAGGGACCTCCGCCATCCCGGGCAGGTTGTGGTCATGCACAGGAGCACAGCCCCATGGGCCCAAGGGCCAGAAAACGCTGTGTCAGGCGGGATGGATCCGGGTCCTGGGTGCCCTTGGAGTTGAGATCCCCTAACAGTGTTCTTGGGGTCGCAGGTTTTGAGCACAAGGCTGCCTGCAGGGCCGCTTCGAAGGCCAAAAGCCAGGTGTTTGCCAGGAGGAACTCTCCACCTAGCTCCAAGTCTCCAGGGTGGCGGCCTCCACAGGGACTCTTCACCCCTCCGGCCAAAGAGGGTGTCCCGTCGCGGCGTGGGAGAGAAAGACCCCAGCCACACAGTTCACTCCCCAGGCGCCAGGTGGCCTCAGGGCTCAGGGGAGACTGGGCCCTGGCGGGCAACGGGGAAGTCCCCCCCCCCACCCACAGGCCCAGAGGACACTGAGCCCTGGCAGGCGAGGGGCGCTCACCCACAGGGCCCAGGGCAGACTGAGCCCTGGCGAGGGAGGGGCACCACCCACGGGCCCCAGAGGAGACCCACTGGGAACTGCTGGGCGAGGGGCGCTCACCCCTCAGGACCCAGAGGGGACTGAGCCGGGGGCGCTCAGCCTCGGGACACAGAGGACACTGGGGACCAGCGGGCGAGGGGCGCTCACCCGCGGGCCCCAGAGGTCACTGGTCCCTGGCGCGCCTGGGGGGCTAACCCCAGAGGCCCGGGCACACCGAGGACCCGCGGGCGAGGGGCGCTCACCCGCAGGCCCCGGAGGACAAGGAAGCATGCTGGGCCCCCCCACAAGGCAGGCGGCTCACCCACAGGACCCTGGGGACACTGGGCACTGGCGGGCGAGGGGCGCTCACCCGCAGGACGCAGTGCAGAAGGAATGCCAGGGACCCAGGGGCCCTGCCAAGCAGGACCCTGGGGAAAGGGAACAGGGCTGGGACCGCGGGGAGTTGGGGCGGGGGCCGCCAGGCGCGCACCAGCAGCACGCCCAAGCACACTGAGCACTGAAGGCCCAGGGGCGCTCACCAGCAGGGCCCAGAGCGCCCTGGGGACTGCAGGCCGCCTGGGGCGCTCACCCACAGCCCGCAGGCCAGGCCCAGCACTGCTGAAGGGAGGGGTGCTAACCCCCAGGAAGGAAGGAAGCCTAAGCCCCCCACCCCCAGGGCCGGGGCGGCTCCCCTGCACACTCAGGGCCGCCCGGAGCACTGCTGGGTGAGGGGCGCTCACCCCCAGAACCCCGAGCAGCCTGAGCGGCGCTGGGGGGCTGAGGGAGCTCACCCGCAGCAACCCTGGAGAATGAGTGCCTGTGGGCGAGGGGCGCTCACCCACAGGGCTCAGAGTCCTGGGCACCTTTGGCGGAGATGCCCTCAGCCCCAAGGCTCCCTTACCTGGGCCAGGGTGGGACAGTGGTGCCCTTTTCCCGGGTCTCAGCAGGTCCTCCATGACGGTGGGGAGATGTCCTCTGTCCAATCTCCCAGGCTCCCGCCCAGGCGGGCGTGGCTCCGGATCCAAGGGTCCCACAGGGTTCTTCCCTGGGGCCCAGAGAGCGCCCGCTGGCGCGTCCCAGGAGATCCCCACAAGCCTTGGACATCCACATCCACTCTTCCCAGGGACCTCCGCCATCCCGGGCAGGTTGTGGTCATGCACAGGAGCACAGCCCCATGGGCCCAAGGGCCAGAAAACGCTGTGTCAGGCGGGATGGATCCGGGTCCTGGGTGCCCTTGGAGTTGAGATCCCCTAACAGTGTTCTTGGGGTCGCAGGTTTTGAGCACAAGGCTGCCTGCAGGGCCGCTTCGAAGGCCAAAAGCCAGGTGTTTGCCAGGAGGAACTCTCCACCTAGCTCCAAGTCTCCAGGGTGGCGGCCTCCACAGGGACTCTTCACCCCTCCGGCCAAAGAGGGTGTCCCGTCGCTGCGTGGGAGAGAAAGACCCCAGCCACACAGTTCACTCCCCAGGCGCCAGGTGGCCTCAGGGCTCAGGGGAGACTGGGCCCTGGCGGGCAACGGGGAAGTCCCCCCCCCCACCCACAGGCCCAGAGGACACTGAGCCCTGGCAGGCGAGGGGCGCTCACCCACATGGCCCAGGGCAGACTGAGCCCTGGCGAGGGAGGGGCACCACCCACGGGCCCCAGAGGAGACCCACTGGGAACTGCTGGGCGAGGGGCGCTCACCCCTCAGGACCCAGAGGGGACTGAGCCGGGGGCGCTCAGCCTCGGGACACAGAGGACACTGGGGACCAGCGGGCGAGGGGCGCTCACCCGCGGGCCCCAGAGGTCACTGGTCCCTGGCGCGCCTGGGGGGCTAACCCCAGAGGCCCGGGCACACCGAGGACCCGCGGGCGAGGGGCGCTCACCCGCAGGCCCCGGAGGACAAGGAAGCCTGCTGGGCCCCCCCACAAGGCAGGCGGCTCACCCACAGGACCCTGGGGACACTGGGCACTGGCGGGCGAGGGGCGCTCACCCGCAGGACGCAGTGCAGAAGGAATGCCAGGGACCCAGGGGCCCTGCCAAGCAGGACCCTGGGGAAAGGGAACAGGGCTGGGACCGCGGGGAGTTGGGGCGGGGGCCGCCAGGCGCGCACCAGCAGCACGCCCAAGCACACTGAGCACTGAAGGCCCAGGGGCGCTCACCAGCAGGGCCCAGAGCGCCCTGGGGACTGCAGGCCGCCTGGGGCGCTCACCCACAGCCCGCAGGCCAGGCCCAGCACTGCTGAAGGGAGGGGTGCTAACCCCCAGGAAGGAAGGAAGCCTAAGCCCCCCACCCCCAGGGCCGGGGCGGCTCCCCTGCACACTCAGGGCCGCCCGGAGCACTGCTCGGTGAGGGGCGCTCACCCCCAGAACCCCGAGCAGCCTGAGCGGCGCTGGGGGGCTGAGGGAGCTCACCCGCAGCAACCCTGGAGAATGAGTGCCTGTGGGCGAGGGGCGCTCACCCACAGGGCTCAGAGTCCTGGGCACCTTTGGCGGAGATGCCCTCAGCCCCAAGGCTCCCTTACCTGGGCCAGGGTGGGACAGTGGTGCCCTTTTCCCGGGTCTCAGCAGGTCCTCCATGACGGTGGGGAGATGTCCTCTGTCCAATCTCCCAGGCTCCCGCCCAGGCGGGCGTGGCTCCGGATCCAAGGGTCCCACAGGGTTCTTCCCTGGGGCCCAGAGAGCGCCCGCTGGCGCGTCCCAGGAGATCCCCACAAGCCTTGGACATCCACATCCACTCTTCCCAGGGACCTCCGCCATCCCGGGCAGGTTGTGGTCATGCACAGGAGCACAGCCCCATGGGCCCAAGGGCCAGAAAACGCTGTGTCAGGCGGGATGGATCCGGGTCCTGGGTGCCCTTGGAGTTGAGATCCCCTAACAGTGTTCTTGGGGTCGCAGGTTTTGAGCACAAGGCTGCCTGCAGGGCCGCTTCGAAGGCCAAAAGCCAGGTGTTTGCCAGGAGGAACTCTCCACCTAGCTCCAAGTCTCCAGGGTGGCGGCCTCCACAGGGACTCTTCACCCCTCCGGCCAAAGAGGGTGTCCCGTCGCGGCGTGGGAGAGAAAGACCCCAGCCACACAGTTCACTCCCCAGGCGCCAGGTGGCCTCAGGGCTCAGGGGAGACTGGGCCCTGGGGGGCAACGGGGAAGTCCCCCCCCCCCACCCACAGGCCCAGAGGACATAGAGCCCTGGCAGGCGAGGGGCGCTCACCCACAGGGCCCAGGGCAGACTGAGCCCTGGCGAGGGAGGGGCACCACCCACGGGCCCCAGAGGAGACCCACTGGGAACTGCTGGGCGAGGGGCGCTCACCCCTCAGGACCCAGAGGGGACTGAGCCGGGGGCGCTCAGCCTCGGGACACAGAGGACACTGGGGACCAGCGGGCGAGGGGCGCTCACCCGCGGGCCCCAGAGGTCACTGGTCCCTGGCGCGCCTGGGGGGCTAACCCCAGAGGCCCGGGCACACCGAGGACCCGCGGGCGAGGGGCGCTCACCCGCAGGCCCCGGAGGACAAGGAAGCCTGCTGGGCCCCCCCACAAGGCAGGCGGCTCACCCACAGGACCCTGGGGACACTGGGCACTGGCGGGCGAGGGGCGCTCACCCGCAGGACGCAGTGCAGAAGGAATGCCAGGGACCCAGGGGCCCTGCCAAGCAGGACCCTGGGGAAAGGGAACAGGGCTGGGACCGCGGGGAGTTGGGGCGGGGGCCGCCAGGCGCGCACCAGCAGCACGCCCAAGCACACTGAGCACTGAAGGCCCAGGGGCGCTCACCAGCAGGGCCCAGAGCGCCCTGGGGACTGCAGGCCGCCTGGGGCGCTCACCCACAGCCCGCAGGCCAGGCCCAGCACTGCTGAAGGGAGGGGTGCTAACCCCCAGGAAGGAAGGAAGCCTAAGCCCCCCACCCCCAGGGCCGGGGCGGCTCCCCTGCACACTCAGGGCCGCCCGGAGCACTGCTGGGTGAGGGGCGCTCACCCCCAGAACCCCGAGCAGCCTGAGCGGCGCTGGGGGGCTGAGGGAGCTCACCCGCAGCAACCCTGGAGAATGAGTGCCTGTGGGCGAGGGGCGCTCACCCACAGGGCTCAGAGTCCTGGGCACCTTTGGCGGAGATGCCCTCAGCCCCAAGGCTCCCTTACCTGGGCCAGGGTGGGACAGTGGTGCCCTTTTCCCGGGTCTCAGCAGGTCCTCCATGACGGTGGGGAGATGTCCTCTGTCCAATCTCCCAGGCTCCCGCCCAGGCGGGCGTGGCTCCGGATCCAAGGGTCCCACAGGGTTCTTCCCTGGGGCCCAGAGAGCGCCCGCTGGCGCGTCCCAGGAGATCCCCACAAGCCTTGGACATCCACATCCACTCTTCCCAGGGACCTCCGCCATCCCGGGCAGGTTGTGGTCATGCACAGGAGCACAGCCCCATGGGCCCAAGGGCCAGAAAACGCTGTGTCAGGCGGGATGGATCCGGGTCCTGGGTGCCCTTGGAGTTGAGATCCCCTAACAGTGTTCTTGGGGTCGCAGGTTTTGAGCACAAGGCTGCCTGCAGGGCCGCTTCGAAGGCCAAAAGCCAGGTGTTTGCCAGGAGGAACTCTCCACCTAGCTCCAAGTCTCCAGGGTGGCGGCCTCCACAGGGACTCTTCACCCCTCCGGCCAAAGAGGGTGTCCCGTCGCGGCTTGGGAGAGAAAGACCCCAGCCACACAGTTCACTCCCCAGCCGCCAGGTGGCCTCAGGGCTCAGGGGAGACTGGGCCCTGGCGGGCAACGGGGAAGTCCCCCCCCCCACCCACAGGCCCAGAGGACACTGAGCCCTGGCAGGCGAGGGGCGCTCACCCACAGGGCCCAGGGCAGACTGAGCCCTGGCGAGGGAGGGGCACCACCCACGGGCCCCAGAGGAGACCCACTGGGAACTGCTGGGCGAGGGGCGCTCACCCCTCAGGACCCAGAGGGGACTGAGCCGGGGGCGCTCAGCCTCGGGACACAGAGGACACTGGGGACCAGCGGGCGAGGGGCGCTCACCCGCGGGCCCCAGAGGTCACTGGTCCCTGGCGCGCCTGGGGGGCTAACCCCAGAGGCCCGGGCACACCGAGGACCCGCGGGCGAGGGGCGCTCACCCGCAGGCCCCGGAGGACAAGGAAGCCTGCTGGGCCCCCCCACAAGGCAGGCGGCTCACCCACAGGACCCTGGGGACACTGGGCACTGGCGGGCGAGGGGCGCTCACCCGCAGGACGCAGTGCAGAAGGAATGCCAGGGACCCAGGGGCCCTGCCAAGCAGGACCCTGGGGAAAGGGAACAGGGCTGGGACCGCGGGGAGTTGGGGCGGGGGCCGCCAGGCGCGCACCAGCAGCACGCCCAAGCACACTGAGCACTGAAGGCCCAGGGGCGCTCACCAGCAGGGCCCAGAGCGCCCTGGGGACTGCAGGCCGCCTGGGGCGCTCACCCACAGCCCGCAGGCCAGGCCCAGCACTGCTGAAGGGAGGGGTGCTAACCCCCAGGAAGGAAGGAAGCCTAAGCCCCCCACCCCCAGGGCCGGGGCGGCTCCCCTGCACACTCAGGGCCGCCCGGAGCACTGCTGGGTGAGGGGCGCTCACCCCCAGAACCCCGAGCAGCCTGAGCGGCGCTGGGGGGCTGAGGGAGCTCACCCGCAGCAACCCTGGAGAATGAGTGCCTGTGGGCGAGGGGCGCTCACCCACAGGGCTCAGAGTCCTGGGCACCTTTGGCGGAGATGCCCTCAGCCCCAAGGCTCCCTTACCTGGGCCAGGGTGGGACAGTGGTGCCCTTTTCCCGGGTCTCAGCAGGTCCTCCATGACGGTGGGGAGATGTCCTCTGTCCAATCTCCCAGGCTCCCGCCCAGGCGGGAGTGGCTCCGGATCCAAGGGTCCCACAGGGTTCTTCCCTGGGGCCCAGAGAGCTGGCGCGTCCCAGGAGATCCCCACAAGCCTTGGACATCCACATCCACTCTTCCCAGGGACCTCCGCCATCCCGGGCAGGTTGTGGTCATGCACAGGAGCACAGCCCCATGGGCCCAAGGGCCAGAAAACGCTGTGTCAGGCGGGATGGATCCGGGTCCTGGGTGCCCTTGGAGTTGAGATCCCCTAACAGTGTTCTTGGGGTCGCAGGTTTTGAGCACAAGGCTGCCTGCAGGGCCGCTTCGAAGGCCAAAAGCCAGGTGTTCGCCAGGAGGAACTCTCCACCTAGCTCCAAGTCTCCAGGGTGGCGGCCTCCACAGGGACTCTTCACCCCTCCGGCCAAAGAGGGTGTCCCGTCGCGGCGTGGGAGAGAAAGACCCCAGCCACACAGTTCACTCCCCAGGCGCCAGGTGGCCTCAGGGCTCAGGGGAGACTGGGCCCTGGCGGGCAACGGGGAAGTCCCCCCCCCCCCACCCACAGGCCCAGAGGACACTGAGCCCTGGCAGGCGAGGGGCGCTCACCCACAGGGCCCAGGGCAGACTGAGCCCTGGCGAGGGAGGGGCACCACCCACGGGCCCCAGAGGAGACCCACTGGGAACTGCTGGGCGAGGGGCGCTCACCCCTCAGGACCCAGAGGGGACTGAGCCGGGGGCGCTCAGCCTCGGGACACAGAGGACACTGGGGACCAGCGGGCGAGGGGCGCTCACCCGCGGGCCCCAGAGGTCACTGGTCCCTGGCGCGCCTGGGGGGCTAACCCCAGAGGCCCGGGCACACCGAGGACCCGCGGGCGAGGGGCGCTCACCCGCAGGCCCCGGAGGACAAGGAAGCCTGCTGGGCCCCCCCACAAGGCAGGCGGCTCACCCACAGGACCCTGGGGACACTGGGCACTGGCGGGCGAGGGGCGCTCACCCGCAGGACGCAGTGCAGAAGGAATGCCAGGGACCCAGGGGCCCTGCCAAGCAGGACCCTGGGGAAAGGGAACAGGGCTGGGACCGCGGGGAGTTGGGGCGGGGGCCGCCAGGCGCTCACCAGCAGCACGCCCAAGCACACTGAGCACTGAAGGCCCAGGGGCGCTCACCAGCAGGGCCCAGAGCGCCCTGGGGACTGCAGGCCGCCTGGGGCGCTCACACACAGCCCGCAGGCCAGGCCCAGCACTGCTGAAGGGAGGGGTGCTAACCCCCAGGAAGGAAGGAAGCCTAAGCCCCCCACCCCCAGGGCCGGGGCGGCTCCCCTGCACACTCAGGGCCGCCCGGAGCACTGCTGGGTGAGGGGCGCTCACCCCCAGAACCCCGAGCAGCCTGAGCGGCGCTGGGGGGCTGAGGGAGCTCACCCGCAGCAACCCTGGAGAATGAGTGCCTGTGGGCGAGGGGCGCTCACCCACAGGGCTCAGAGTCCTGGGCACCTTTGGCGGAGATGCCCTCAGCCCCAAGGCTCCCTTACCTGGGCCAGGGTGGGACAGTGGTGCCCTTTTCCCGGGTCTCAGCAGGTCCTCCATGACGGTGGGGAGATGTCCTCTGTCCAATCTCCCAGGCTACCGCCCAGGCGGGCGTGGCTCCGGATCCAAGGGTCCCACAGGGTTCTTCCCTGGGGCCCAGAGAGCGCCCGCTGGCGCGTCCCAGGAGATCCCCACAAGCCTTGGACATCCACATCCACTCTTCCCAGGGACCTCCGCCATCCCGGGCAGGTTGTGGTCATGCACAGGAGCACAGCCCCATGGGCCCAAGGGCCAGAAAACGCTGTGTCAGGCGGGATGGATCCGGGTCCTGGGTGCCCTTGGAGTTGAGATCCCCTAACAGTGTTCTTGGGGTCGCAGGTTTTGAGCACAAGGCTGCCTGCAGGGCCGCTTCGAAGGCCAAAAGCCAGGTGTTTGCCAGGAGGAACTCTCCACCTAGCTCCAAGTCTCCAGGGTGGCGGCCTCCACAGGGACTCTTCACCCCTCCGGCCAAAGAGGGTGTCCCGTCGCGGCGTGGGAGAGAAAGACCCCAGCCACACAGTTCACTCCCCAGCCGCCAGGTGGCCTCAGGGCTCAGGGGAGACTGGGCCCTGGCGGGCAACGGGGAAGTCCCCCCCCCCACCCACAGGCCCAGAGGACACTGAGCCCTGGCAGGCGAGGGGCGCTCACCCACAGGGCCCAGGGCAGACTGAGCCCTGGCGAGGGAGGGGCACCACCCACGGGCCCCAGAGGAGACCCACTGGGAACTGCTGGGCGAGGGGCGCTCACCCCTCAGGACCCAGAGGGGACTGAGCCGGGGGCGCTCAGCCTCGGGACACAGAGGACACTGGGGACCAGCGGGCGAGGGGCGCTCACCCGCGGGCCCCAGAGGTCACTGGTCCCTGGCGCGCCTGGGGGGCTAACCCCAGAGGCCCGGGCACACCGAGGACCCGCGGGCGAGGGGCGCTCACCCGCAGGCCCCGGAGGACAAGGAAGCCTGCTGGGCCCCCCCACAAGGCAGGCGGCTCACCCACAGGACCCTGGGGACACTGGGCACTGGCGGGCGAGGGGCGCTCACCCGCAGGACGCAGTGCAGAAGGAATGCCAGGGACCCAGGGGCCCTGCCAAGCAGGACCCTGGGGAAAGGGAACAGGGCTGGGACCGCGGGGAGTTGGGGCGGGGGCCGCCAGGCGCGCACCAGCAGCACGCCCAAGCACACTGAGCACTGAAGGCCCAGGGGCGCTCACCAGCAGGGCCCAGAGCGCCCTGGGGACTGCAGGCCGCCTGGGGCGCTCACCCACAGCCCGCAGGCCAGGCCCAGCACTGCTGAAGGGAGGGGTGCTAACCCCCAGGAAGGAAGGAAGCCTAAGCCCCCCACCCCCAGGGCCGGGGCGGCTCCCCTGCACACTCAGGGCCGCCCGGAGCACTGCTGGGTGAGGGGCGCTCACCCCCAGAACCCCGAGCAGCCTGAGCGGCGCTGGGGGGCTGAGGGAGCTCACCCGCAGCAACCCTGGAGAATGAGTGCCTGTGGGCGAGGGGCGCTCACCCACAGGGCTCAGAGTCCTGGGCACCTTTGGCGGAGATGCCCTCAGCCCCAAGGCTCCCTTACCTGGGCCAGGGTGGGACAGTGGTGCCCTTTTCCCGGGTCTCAGCAGGTCCTCCATGACGGTGGGGAGATGTCCTCTGTCCAATCTCCCAGGCTCCCGCCCAGGCGGGCGTGGCTCCGGATCCAAGGGTCCCACAGGGTTCTTCCCTGGGGCCCAGAGAGCGCCCGCTGGCGCGTCCCAGGAGATCCCCACAAGCCTTGGACATCCACATCCACTCTTCCCAGGGACCTCCGCCATCCCGGGCAGGTTGTGGTCATGCACAGGAGCACAGCCCCATGGGCCCAAGGGCCAGAAAACGCTGTGTCAGGCGGGATGGATCCGGGTCCTGGGTGCCCTTGGAGTTGAGATCCCCTAACAGTGTTCTTGGGGTCGCAGGTTTTGAGCACAAGGCTGCCTGCAGGGCCGCTTCGAAGGCCAAAAGCCAGGTGTTTGCCAGGAGGAACTCTCCACCTAGCTCCAAGTCTCCAGGGTGGCGGCCTCCACAGGGACTCTTCACCCCTCCGGCCAAAGAGGGTGTCCCGTCGCGGCGTGGGAGAGAAAGACCCCAGCCACACAGTTCACTCCCCAGGCGCCAGGTGGCCTCAGGGCTCAGGGGAGACTGGGCCCTGGCGGGCAACGGGGAAGTCCCCCCCCCCACCCACAGGCCCAGAGGACACTGAGCCCTGGCAGGCGAGGGGCGCTCACCCACAGGGCCCAGGGCAGACTGAGCCCTGGCGAGGGAGGGGCACCACCCACGGGCCCCAGAGGAGACCCACTGGGAACTGCTGGGCGAGGGGCGCTCACCCCTCAGGACCCAGAGGGGACTGAGCCGGGGGCGCTCAGCCTCGGGACACAGAGGACACTGGGGACCAGCGGGCGAGGGGCGCTCACCCGCGGGCCCCAGAGGTCACTGGTCCCTGGCGCGCCTGGGGGGCTAACCCCAGAGGCCCGGGCACACCGAGGACCCGCGGGCGAGGGGCGCTCACCCGCAGGCCCCGGAGGACAAGGAAGCATGCTGGGCCCCCCCACAAGGCAGGCGGCTCACCCACAGGACCCTGGGGACACTGGGCACTGGCGGGCGAGGGGCGCTCACCCGCAGGACGCAGTGCAGAAGGAATGCCAGGGACCCAGGGGCCCTGCCAAGCAGGACCCTGGGGAAAGGGAACAGGGCTGGGACTGCGGGGAGTTGGGGCGGGGGCCGCCAGGCGCGCACCAGCAGCACGCCCAAGCACACTGAGCACTGAAGGCCCAGGGGCGCTCACCAGCAGGGCCCAGAGCGCCCTGGGGACTGCAGGCCGCCTGGGGCGCTCACCCACAGCCCGCAGGCCAGGCCCAGCACTGCTGAAGGGAGGGGTGCTAACCCCCAGGAAGGAAGGAAGCCTAAGCCCCCCACCCCCAGGGCCGGGGCGGCTCCCCTGCACACTCAGGGCCGCCCGGAGCACTGCTGGGTGAGGGGCGCTCACCCCCAGAACCCCGAGCAGCCTGAGCGGCGCTGGGGGGCTGAGGGAGCTCACCCGCAGCAACCCTGGAGAATGAGTGCCTGTGGGCGAGGGGCGCTCACCCACAGGGCTCAGAGTCCTGGGCACCTTTGGCGGAGATGCCCTCAGCCCCAAGGCTCCCTTACCTGGGCCAGGGTGGGACAGTGGTGCCCTTTTCCCGGGTCTCAGCAGGTCCTCCATGACGGTGGGGAGATGTCCTCTGTCCAATCTCCCAGGCTCCCGCCCAGGCGGGCGTGGCTCCGGATCCAAGGGTCCCACAGGGTTCTTCCCTGGGGCCCAGAGAGCGCCCGCTGGCGCGTCCCAGGAGATCCCCACAAGCCTTGGACATCCACATCCACTCTTCCCAGGGACCTCCGCCATCCCGGGCAGGTTGTGGTCATGCACAGGAGCACAGCCCCATGGGCCCAAGGGCCAGAAAACGCTGTGTCAGGCGGGATGGATCCGGGTCCTGGGTGCCCTTGGAGTTGAGATCCCCTAACAGTGTTCTTGGGGTCGCAGGTTTTGAGCACAAGGCTGCCTGCAGGGCCGCTTCGAAGGCCAAAAGCCAGGTGTTTGCCAGGAGGAACTCTCCACCTAGCTCCAAGTCTCCAGGGTGGCGGCCTCCACAGGGACTCTTCACCCCTCCGGCCAAAGAGGGTGTCCCGTCGCTGCGTGGGAGAGAAAGACCCCAGCCACACAGTTCACTCCCCAGGCGCCAGGTGGCCTCAGGGCTCAGGGGAGACTGGGCCCTGGCGGGCAACGGGGAAGTCCCCCCCCCCACCCACAGGCCCAGAGGACACTGAGCCCTGGCAGGCGAGGGGCGCTCACCCACATGGCCCAGGGCAGACTGAGCCCTGGCGAGGGAGGGGCACCACCCACGGGCCCCAGAGGAGACCCACTGGGAACTGCTGGGCGAGGGGCGCTCACCCCTCAGGACCCAGAGGGGACTGAGCCGGGGGCGCTCAGCCTCGGGACACAGAGGACACTGGGGACCAGCGGGCGAGGGGCGCTCACCCGCGGGCCCCAGAGGTCACTGGTCCCTGGCGCGCCTGGGGGGCTAACCCCAGAGGCCCGGGCACACCGAGGACCCGCGGGCGAGGGGCGCTCACCCGCAGGCCCCGGAGGACAAGGAAGCCTGCTGGGCCCCCCCACAAGGCAGGCGGCTCACCCACAGGACCCTGGGGACACTGGGCACTGGCGGGCGAGGGGCGCTCACCCGCAGGACGCAGTGCAGAAGGAATGCCAGGGACCCAGGGGCCCTGCCAAGCAGGACCCTGGGGAAAGGGAACAGGGCTGGGACCGCGGGGAGTTGGGGCGGGGGCCGCCAGGCGCGCACCAGCAGCACGCCCAAGCACACTGAGCACTGAAGGCCCAGGGGCGCTCACCAGCAGGGCCCAGAGCGCCCTGGGGACTGCAGGCCGCCTGGGGCGCTCACCCACAGCCCGCAGGCCAGGCCCAGCACTGCTGAAGGGAGGGGTGCTAACCCCCAGGAAGGAAGGAAGCCTAAGCCCCCCACCCCCAGGGCCGGGGCGGCTCCCCTGCACACTCAGGGCCGCCCGGAGCACTGCTCGGTGAGGGGCGCTCACCCCCAGAACCCCGAGCAGCCTGAGCGGCGCTGGGGGGCTGAGGGAGCTCACCCGCAGCAACCCTGGAGAATGAGTGCCTGTGGGCGAGGGGCGCTCACCCACAGGGCTCAGAGTCCTGGGCACCTTTGGCGGAGATGCCCTCAGCCCCAAGGCTCCCTTACCTGGGCCAGGGTGGGACAGTGGTGCCCTTTTCCCGGGTCTCAGCAGGTCCTCCATGACGGTGGGGAGATGTCCTCTGTCCAATCTCCCAGGCTCCCGCCCAGGCGGGCGTGGCTCCGGATCCAAGGGTCCCACAGGGTTCTTCCCTGGGGCCCAGAGAGCGCCCGCTGGCGCGTCCCAGGAGATCCCCACAAGCCTTGGACATCCACATCCACTCTTCCCAGGGACCTCCGCCATCCCGGGCAGGTTGTGGTCATGCACAGGAGCACAGCCCCATGGGCCCAAGGGCCAGAAAACGCTGTGTCAGGCGGGATGGATCCGGGTCCTGGGTGCCCTTGGAGTTGAGATCCCCTAACAGTGTTCTTGGGGTCGCAGGTTTTGAGCACAAGGCTGCCTGCAGGGCCGCTTCGAAGGCCAAAAGCCAGGTGTTTGCCAGGAGGAACTCTCCACCTAGCTCCAAGTCTCCAGGGTGGCGGCCTCCACAGGGACTCTTCACCCCTCCGGCCAAAGAGGGTGTCCCGTCGCGGCGTGGGAGAGAAAGACCCCAGCCACACAGTTCACTCCCCAGGCGCCAGGTGGCCTCAGGGCTCAGGGGAGACTGGGCCCTGGGGGGCAACGGGGAAGTCCCCCCCCCCCACCCACAGGCCCAGAGGACATAGAGCCCTGGCAGGCGAGGGGCGCTCACCCACAGGGCCCAGGGCAGACTGAGCCCTGGCGAGGGAGGGGCACCACCCACGGGCCCCAGAGGAGACCCACTGGGAACTGCTGGGCGAGGGGCGCTCACCCCTCAGGACCCAGAGGGGACTGAGCCGGGGGCGCTCAGCCTCGGGACACAGAGGACACTGGGGACCAGCGGGCGAGGGGCGCTCACCCGCGGGCCCCAGAGGTCACTGGTCCCTGGCGCGCCTGGGGGGCTAACCCCAGAGGCCCGGGCACACCGAGGACCCGCGGGCGAGGGGCGCTCACCCGCAGGCCCCGGAGGACAAGGAAGCCTGCTGGGCCCCCCCACAAGGCAGGCGGCTCACCCACAGGACCCTGGGGACACTGGGCACTGGCGGGCGAGGGGCGCTCACCCGCAGGACGCAGTGCAGAAGGAATGCCAGGGACCCAGGGGCCCTGCCAAGCAGGACCCTGGGGAAAGGGAACAGGGCTGGGACCGCGGGGAGTTGGGGCGGGGGCCGCCAGGCGCGCACCAGCAGCACGCCCAAGCACACTGAGCACTGAAGGCCCAGGGGCGCTCACCAGCAGGGCCCAGAGCGCCCTGGGGACTGCAGGCCGCCTGGGGCGCTCACCCACAGCCCGCAGGCCAGGCCCAGCACTGCTGAAGGGAGGGGTGCTAACCCCCAGGAAGGAAGGAAGCCTAAGCCCCCCACCCCCAGGGCCGGGGCGGCTCCCCTGCACACTCAGGGCCGCCCGGAGCACTGCTGGGTGAGGGGCGCTCACCCCCAGAACCCCGAGCAGCCTGAGCGGCGCTGGGGGGCTGAGGGAGCTCACCCGCAGCAACCCTGGAGAATGAGTGCCTGTGGGCGAGGGGCGCTCACCCACAGGGCTCAGAGTCCTGGGCACCTTTGGCGGAGATGCCCTCAGCCCCAAGGCTCCCTTACCTGGGCCAGGGTGGGACAGTGGTGCCCTTTTCCCGGGTCTCAGCAGGTCCTCCATGACGGTGGGGAGATGTCCTCTGTCCAATCTCCCAGGCTCCCGCCCAGGCGGGCGTGGCTCCGGATCCAAGGGTCCCACAGGGTTCTTCCCTGGGGCCCAGAGAGCGCCCGCTGGCGCGTCCCAGGAGATCCCCACAAGCCTTGGACATCCACATCCACTCTTCCCAGGGACCTCCGCCATCCCGGGCAGGTTGTGGTCATGCACAGGAGCACAGCCCCATGGGCCCAAGGGCCAGAAAACGCTGTGTCAGGCGGGATGGATCCGGGTCCTGGGTGCCCTTGGAGTTGAGATCCCCTAACAGTGTTCTTGGGGTCGCAGGTTTTGAGCACAAGGCTGCCTGCAGGGCCGCTTCGAAGGCCAAAAGCCAGGTGTTTGCCAGGAGGAACTCTCCACCTAGCTCCAAGTCTCCAGGGTGGCGGCCTCCACAGGGACTCTTCACCCCTCCGGCCAAAGAGGGTGTCCCGTCGCGGCTTGGGAGAGAAAGACCCCAGCCACACAGTTCACTCCCCAGCCGCCAGGTGGCCTCAGGGCTCAGGGGAGACTGGGCCCTGGCGGGCAACGGGGAAGTCCCCCCCCCCACCCACAGGCCCAGAGGACACTGAGCCCTGGCAGGCGAGGGGCGCTCACCCACAGGGCCCAGGGCAGACTGAGCCCTGGCGAGGGAGGGGCACCACCCACGGGCCCCAGAGGAGACCCACTGGGAACTGCTGGGCGAGGGGCGCTCACCCCTCAGGACCCAGAGGGGACTGAGCCGGGGGCGCTCAGCCTCGGGACACAGAGGACACTGGGGACCAGCGGGCGAGGGGCGCTCACCCGCGGGCCCCAGAGGTCACTGGTCCCTGGCGCGCCTGGGGGGCTAACCCCAGAGGCCCGGGCACACCGAGGACCCGCGGGCGAGGGGCGCTCACCCGCAGGCCCCGGAGGACAAGGAAGCCTGCTGGGCCCCCCCACAAGGCAGGCGGCTCACCCACAGGACCCTGGGGACACTGGGCACTGGCGGGCGAGGGGCGCTCACCCGCAGGACGCAGTGCAGAAGGAATGCCAGGGACCCAGGGGCCCTGCCAAGCAGGACCCTGGGGAAAGGGAACAGGGCTGGGACCGCGGGGAGTTGGGGCGGGGGCCGCCAGGCGCGCACCAGCAGCACGCCCAAGCACACTGAGCACTGAAGGCCCAGGGGCGCTCACCAGCAGGGCCCAGAGCGCCCTGGGGACTGCAGGCCGCCTGGGGCGCTCACCCACAGCCCGCAGGCCAGGCCCAGCACTGCTGAAGGGAGGGGTGCTAACCCCCAGGAAGGAAGGAAGCCTAAGCCCCCCACCCCCAGGGCCGGGGCGGCTCCCCTGCACACTCAGGGCCGCCCGGAGCACTGCTGGGTGAGGGGCGCTCACCCCCAGAACCCCGAGCAGCCTGAGCGGCGCTGGGGGGCTGAGGGAGCTCACCCGCAGCAACCCTGGAGAATGAGTGCCTGTGGGCGAGGGGCGCTCACCCACAGGGCTCAGAGTCCTGGGCACCTTTGGCGGAGATGCCCTCAGCCCCAAGGCTCCCTTACCTGGGCCAGGGTGGGACAGTGGTGCCCTTTTCCCGGGTCTCAGCAGGTCCTCCATGACGGTGGGGAGATGTCCTCTGTCCAATCTCCCAGGCTCCCGCCCAGGCGGGAGTGGCTCCGGATCCAAGGGTCCCACAGGGTTCTTCCCTGGGGCCCAGAGAGCTGGCGCGTCCCAGGAGATCCCCACAAGCCTTGGACATCCACATCCACTCTTCCCAGGGACCTCCGCCATCCCGGGCAGGTTGTGGTCATGCACAGGAGCACAGCCCCATGGGCCCAAGGGCCAGAAAACGCTGTGTCAGGCGGGATGGATCCGGGTCCTGGGTGCCCTTGGAGTTGAGATCCCCTAACAGTGTTCTTGGGGTCGCAGGTTTTGAGCACAAGGCTGCCTGCAGGGCCGCTTCGAAGGCCAAAAGCCAGGTGTTCGCCAGGAGGAACTCTCCACCTAGCTCCAAGTCTCCAGGGTGGCGGCCTCCACAGGGACTCTTCACCCCTCCGGCCAAAGAGGGTGTCCCGTCGCGGCGTGGGAGAGAAAGACCCCAGCCACACAGTTCACTCCCCAGGCGCCAGGTGGCCTCAGGGCTCAGGGGAGACTGGGCCCTGGCGGGCAACGGGGAAGTCCCCCCCCCCCCACCCACAGGCCCAGAGGACACTGAGCCCTGGCAGGCGAGGGGCGCTCACCCACAGGGCCCAGGGCAGACTGAGCCCTGGCGAGGGAGGGGCACCACCCACGGGCCCCAGAGGAGACCCACTGGGAACTGCTGGGCGAGGGGCGCTCACCCCTCAGGACCCAGAGGGGACTGAGCCGGGGGCGCTCAGCCTCGGGACACAGAGGACACTGGGGACCAGCGGGCGAGGGGCGCTCACCCGCGGGCCCCAGAGGTCACTGGTCCCTGGCGCGCCTGGGGGGCTAACCCCAGAGGCCCGGGCACACCGAGGACCCGCGGGCGAGGGGCGCTCACCCGCAGGCCCCGGAGGACAAGGAAGCCTGCTGGGCCCCCCCACAAGGCAGGCGGCTCACCCACAGGACCCTGGGGACACTGGGCACTGGCGGGCGAGGGGCGCTCACCCGCAGGACGCAGTGCAGAAGGAATGCCAGGGACCCAGGGGCCCTGCCAAGCAGGACCCTGGGGAAAGGGAACAGGGCTGGGACCGCGGGGAGTTGGGGCGGGGGCCGCCAGGCGCTCACCAGCAGCACGCCCAAGCACACTGAGCACTGAAGGCCCAGGGGCGCTCACCAGCAGGGCCCAGAGCGCCCTGGGGACTGCAGGCCGCCTGGGGCGCTCACACACAGCCCGCAGGCCAGGCCCAGCACTGCTGAAGGGAGGGGTGCTAACCCCCAGGAAGGAAGGAAGCCTAAGCCCCCCACCCCCAGGGCCGGGGCGGCTCCCCTGCACACTCAGGGCCGCCCGGAGCACTGCTGGGTGAGGGGCGCTCACCCCCAGAACCCCGAGCAGCCTGAGCGGCGCTGGGGGGCTGAGGGAGCTCACCCGCAGCAACCCTGGAGAATGAGTGCCTGTGGGCGAGGGGCGCTCACCCACAGGGCTCAGAGTCCTGGGCACCTTTGGCGGAGATGCCCTCAGCCCCAAGGCTCCCTTACCTGGGCCAGGGTGGGACAGTGGTGCCCTTTTCCCGGGTCTCAGCAGGTCCTCCATGACGGTGGGGAGATGTCCTCTGTCCAATCTCCCAGGCTACCGCCCAGGCGGGCGTGGCTCCGGATCCAAGGGTCCCACAGGGTTCTTCCCTGGGGCCCAGAGA
The DNA here is from genome assembly GCF_048772815.1 of Callospermophilus lateralis. NCBI lineage: Eukaryota > Metazoa > Chordata > Mammalia > Rodentia > Sciuridae > Callospermophilus > Callospermophilus lateralis. The sequence continues at coordinate 25,738 of NW_027516296.1, forward strand.
GCGCCCGCTGGCGCGTCCCAGGAGATCCCCACAAGCCTTGGACATCCACATCCACTCTTCCCAGGGACCTCCGCCATCCCGGGCAGGTTGTGGTCATGCACAGGAGCACAGCCCCATGGGCCCAAGGGCCAGAAAACGCTGTGTCAGGCGGGATGGATCCGGGTCCTGGGTGCCCTTGGAGTTGAGATCCCCTAACAGTGTTCTTGGGGTCGCAGGTTTTGAGCACAAGGCTGCCTGCAGGGCCGCTTCGAAGGCCAAAAGCCAGGTGTTTGCCAGGAGGAACTCTCCACCTAGCTCCAAGTCTCCAGGGTGGCGGCCTCCACAGGGACTCTTCACCCCTCCGGCCAAAGAGGGTGTCCCGTCGCGGCGTGGGAGAGAAAGACCCCAGCCACACAGTTCACTCCCCAGGCGCCAGGTGGCCTCAGGGCTCAGGGGAGACTGGGCCCTGGCGGGCAACGGGGAAGTCCCCCCCCCCACCCACAGGCCCAGAGGACACTGAGCCCTGGCAGGCGAGGGGCGCTCACCCACAGGGCCCAGGGCAGACTGAGCCCTGGCGAGGGAGGGGCACCACCCACGGGCCCCAGAGGAGACCCACTGGGAACTGCTGGGCGAGGGGCGCTCACCCCTCAGGACCCAGAGGGGACTGAGCCGGGGGCGCTCAGCCTCGGGACACAGAGGACACTGGGGACCAGCGGGCGAGGGGCGCTCACCCGCGGGCCCCAGAGGTCACTGGTCCCTGGCGCGCCTGGGGGGCTAACCCCAGAGGCCCGGGCACACCGAGGACCCGCGGGCGAGGGGCGCTCACCCGCAGGCCCCGGAGGACAAGGAAGCCTGCTGGGCCCCCCCACAAGGCAGGCGGCTCACCCACAGGACCCTGGGGACACTGGGCACTGGCGGGCGAGGGGCGCTCACCCGCAGGACGCAGTGCAGAAGGAATGCCAGGGACCCAGGGGCCCTGCCAAGCAGGACCCTGGGGAAAGGGAACAGGGCTGGGACCGCGGGGAGTTGGGGCGGGGGCCGCCAGGCGCGCACCAGCAGCACGCCCAAGCACACTGAGCACTGAAGGCCCAGGGGCGCTCACCAGCAGGGCCCAGAGCGCCCTGGGGACTGCAGGCCGCCTGGGGCGCTCACCCACAGCCCGCAGGCCAGGCCCAGCACTGCTGAAGGGAGGGGTGCTAACCCCCAGGAAGGAAGGAAGCCTAAGCCCCCCACCCCCAGGGCCGGGGCGGCTCCCCTGCACACTCAGGGCCGCCCGGAGCACTGCTAGGTGAGGGGCGCTCACCCCCAGAACCCCGAGCAGCCTGAGCGGCGCTGGGGGGCTGAGGGAGCTCACCCGCAGCAACCCTGGAGAATGAGTGCCTGTGGGCGAGGGGCGCTCACCCACAGGGCTCAGAGTCCTGGGCACCTTTGGCGGAGATGCCCTCAGCCCCAACTCTCCCTTACCTGGGCCAGGGTGGGACAGTGGTGCCCTTTTCCCGGGTCTCAGCAGGTCCTCCATGACGGTGGGGAGATGTCCTCTGTCCAATCTCCCAGGCTCCCGCCCAGGCGGGCGTGGCTCCGGATCCAAGGGTCCCACAGGGTTCTTCCCTGGGGCCCAGAGAGCGCCCGCTGGCGCGTCCCAGGAGATCCCCACAAGCTTTGGACATCCACATCCACTCTTCCCAGGGACCTCCGCCATCCCGGGCAGGTTGTGGTCATGCACAGGAGCACAGCCCCATGGGCCCAAGGGCCAGAAAACGCTGTGTCAGGCGGGATGGATCCGGGTCCTGGGTGCCCTTGGAGTTGAGATCCCCTAACAGTGTTCTTGGGGTCGCAGGTTTTGAGCACAAGGCTGCCTGCAGGGCCGCTTCGAAGGCCAAAAGCCAGGTGTTTGCCAGGAGGAACTCTCCACCTAGCTCCAAGTCTCCAGGGTGGCGGCCTCCACAGGGACTCTTCACCCCTCCGGCCAAAGAGGGTGTCCTGTCGCGGCGTGGGAGAGAAAGACCCCAGCCACACAGTTCACTCCCCAGGCGCCAGGTGGCCTCAGGGCTCAGGGGAGACTGGGCCCTGGCGGGCAACGGGGAAGTCCCCCCCCCCACCCACAGGCCCAGAGGACACTGAGCCCTGGCAGGCGAGGGGCGCTCACCCACAGGGCCCAGGGCAGACTGAGCCCTGGCGAGGGAGGGGCACCACCCACGGGCCCCAGAGGAGACCCACTGGGAACTGCTGGGCGAGGGGCGCTCACCCCTCAGGACCCAGAGGGGACTGAGCCGGGGGCGCTCAGCCTCGGGACACAGAGGACACTGGGGACCAGCGGGCGAGGGGCGCTCACCCGCGGGCCCCAGAGGTCACTGGTCCCTGGCGCGCCTGGGGTGCTAACCCCAGAGGCCCGGGCACACCGAGGACCCGCGGGCGAGGGGCGCTCACCCGCAGGCCCCGGAGGACAAGGAAGCCTGCTGGGCCCCCCCACAAGGCAGGCGGCTCACCCACAGGACCCTGGGGACACTGGGCACTGGCGGGCGAGGGGCGCTCACCCGCAGGACGCAGTGCAGAAGGAATGCCAGGGACCCAGGGGCCCTGCCAAGCAGGACCCTGGGGAAAGGGAACAGGGCTGGGACCGCGGGGAGTTGGGGCGGGGGCCGCCAGGCGCGCACCAGCAGCACGCCCAAGCACACTGAGCACTGAAGGCCCAGGGGCGCTCACCAGCAGGGCCCAGAGCGCCCTGGGGACTGCAGGCCGCCTGGGGCGCTCACCCACAGCCCGCAGGCCAGGCCCAGCACTGCTGAAGGGAGGGGTGCTAACCCCCAGGAAGGAAGGAAGCCTAAGCCCCCCACCCCCAGGGCCGGGGCGGCTCCCCTGCACACTCAGGGCCGCCCGGAGCACTGCTGGGTGAGGGGCGCTCACCCCCAGAACCCCGAGCAGCCTGAGCGGCGCTGGGGGGCTGAGGGAGCTCACCCGCAGCAACCCTGGAGAATGAGTGCCTGTGGGCGAGGGGCGCTCACCCACAGGGCTCAGAGTCCTGGGCACCTTTGGCGGAGATGCCCTCAGCCCCAAGGCTCCCTTACCTGGGCCAGGGTGGGACAGTGGTGCCCTTTTCCCGGGTCTCAGCAGGTCCTCCATGACGGTGGGGAGATGTCCTCTGTCCAATCTCCCAGGCTCCCGCCCAGGCGGGCGTGGCTCCGGATCCAAGGGTCCCACAGGGTTCTTCCCTGGGGCCCAGAGAGCGCCCGCTGGCGCGTCCCAGGAGATCCCCACAAGCCTTGGACATCCACATCCACTCTTCCCAGGGACCTCCGCCATCCCGGGCAGGTTGTGGTCATGCACAGGAGCACAGCCCCATGGGCCCAAGGGCCAGAAAACGCTGTGTCAGGCGGGATGGATCCGGGTCCTGGGTGCCCTTGGAGTTGAGATCCCCTAACAGTGTTCTTGGGGTCGCAGGTTTTGAGCACAAGGCTGCCTGCAGGGCCGCTTCGAAGGCCAAAAGCCAGGTGTTTGCCAGGAGGAACTCTCCACCTAGCTCCAAGTCTCCAGGGTGGCGGCCTCCACAGGGACTCTTCACCCCTCCGGCCAAAGAGGGTGTCCCGTCGCGGCGTGGGAGAGAAAGACCCCAGCACACAGTTCACTCCCCAGGCGCCAGGTGGCCTCAGGGCTCAGGGGAGACTGGGCCCTGGCGGGCAACGGGGAAGTCCCCCCCCCCACCCACAGGCCCAGAGGACACTGAGCCCTGGCAGGCGAGGGGCGCTCACCCACAGGGCCCAGGGCAGACTGAGCCCTGGCGAGGGAGGTGCACCACCCACGGGCCCCAGAGGAGACCCACTGGGAACTGCTGGGCGAGGGGCGCTCACCCCTCAGGACCCAGAGGGGACTGAGCCGGGGGCGCTCAGCCTCGGGACACAGAGGACACTGGGGACCAGCGGGCGAGGGGCGCTCACCCGCGGGCCCCAGAGGTCACTGGTCCCTGGCGCGCCTGGGGTGCTAACCCCAGAGGCCCGGGCACACCGAGGACCCGCGGGCGAGGGGCGCTCACCCGCAGGCCCCGGAGGACAAGGAAGCCTGCTGGGCCCCCCCACAAGGCAGGCGGCTCACCCACAGGACCCTGGGGACACTGGGCACTGGCGGGCGAGGGGCGCTCACCCGCAGGACGCAGTGCAGAAGGAATGCCAGGGACCCAGGGGCCCTGCCAAGCAGGACCCTGGGGAAAGGGAACAGGGCTGGGACCGCGGGGAGTTGGGGCGGGGGCCGCCAGGCGCGCACCAGCAGCACGCCCAAGCACACTGAGCACTGAAGGCCCAGGGGCGCTCACCAGCAGGGCCCAGAGCGCCCTGGGGACTGCAGGCCGCCTGGGGCGCTCACCCACAGCCCGCAGGCCAGGCCCAGCACTGCTGAAGGGAGGGGTGCTAACCCCCAGGAAGGAAGGAAGCCTAAGCCCCCCACCCCCAGGGCCGGGGCGGCTCCCCTGCACACTCAGGGCCGCCCGGAGCACTGCTGGGTGAGGGGCGCTCACCCCCAGAACCCCGAGCAGCCTGAGCGGCGCTGGGGGGCTGAGGGAGCTCACCCGCAGCAACCCTGGAGAATGAGTGCCTGTGGGCGAGGGGCGCTCACCCACAGGGCTCAGAGTCCTGGGCACCTTTGGCGGAGATGCCCTCAGCCCCAAGGCTCCCTTACCTGGGCCAGGGTGGGACAGTGGTGCCCTTTTCCCGGGTCTCAGCAGGTCCTCCATGACGGTGGGGAGATGTCCTCTGTCCAATCTCCCAGGCTCCCGCCCAGGCGGGCGTGGCTCCGGATCCAAGGGTCCCACAGGGTTCTTCCCTGGGGCCCAGAGAGCGCCCGCTGGCGCGTCCCAGGAGATCCCCACAAGCCTTGGACATCCACATCCACTCTTCCCAGGGACCTCCGCCATCCCGGGCAGGTTGTGGTCATGCACAGGAGCACAGCCCCATGGGCCCAAGGGCCAGAAAACGCTGTGTCAGGCGGGATGGATCCGGGTCCTGGGTGCCCTTGGAGTTGAGATCCCCTAACAGTGTTCTTGGGGTCGCAGGTTTTGAGCACAAGGCTGCCTGCAGGGCCGCTTCGAAGGCCAAAAGCCAGGTGTTTGCCAGGAGGAACTCTCCACCTAGCTCCAAGTCTCCAGGGTGGCGGCCTCCACAGGGACTCTTCACCCCTCCGGCCAAAGAGGGTGTCCCGTCGCGGCGTGGGAGAGAAAGACCCCAGCCACACAGTTCACTCCCCAGGCGCCAGGTGACCTCAGGGCTCAGGGGAGACTGGGCCCTGGCGGGCAACGGGGAAGTCCCCCCCCCCCACCCACAGGCCCAGAGGACACTGAGCCCTGGCAGGCGAGGGGCGCTCACCCACAGGGCCCAGGGCAGACTGAGCCCTGGCGAGGGAGGGGCACCACCCACGGGCCCCAGAGGAGACCCACTGGGAACTGCTGGGCGAGGGGCGCTCACCCCTCAGGACCCAGAGGGGACTGAGCCGGGGGCGCTCAGCCTCGGGACACAGAGGACACTGGGGACCAGCGGGCGAGGGGCGCTCACCCGCGGGCCCCAGAGGTCACTGGTCCCTGGCGCGCCTGGGGTGCTAACCCCAGAGGCCCGGGCACACCGAGGACCCGCGGGCGAGGGGCGCTCACCCGCAGGCCCCGGAGGACAAGGAAGCCTTCTGGGCCCCCCCACAAGGCAGGCGGCTCACCCACAGGACCCTGGGGACACTGGGCACTGGCGGGCGAGGGGCGCTCACCCGCAGGACGCAGTGCAGAAGGAATGCCAGGGACCCAGGGGCCCTGCCAAGCAGGACCCTGGGGAAAGGGAACAGGGCTGGGACCGCGGGGAGTTGGGGCGGGGGCCGCCAGGCGCGCACCAGCAGCACGCCCAAGCACACTGAGCACTGAAGGCCCAGGGGCGCTCACCAGCAGGGCCCAGAGCGCCCTGGGGACTGCAGGCCGCCTGGGGCGCTCACCCACAGCCCGCAGGCCAGGCCCAGCACTGCTGAAGGGAGGGGTGCTAACCCCCAGGAAGGAAGGAAGCCTAAGCCCCCCACCCCCAGGGCCGGGGCGGCTCCCCTGCACACTCAGGGCCGCCCGGAGCACTGCTGGGTGAGGGGCGCTCACCCCCAGAACCCCGAGCAGCCTGAGCGGCGCTGGGGGGCTGAGGGAGCTCACCCGCAGCAACCCTGGAGAATGAGTGCCTGTGGGCGAGGGGCGCTCACCCACAGGGCTCAGAGTCCTGGGCACCTTTGGCGGAGATGCCCTCAGCCCCAAGGCTCCCTTACCTGGGCCAGGGTGGGACAGTGGTGCCCTTTTCCCGGGTCTCAGCAGGTCCTCCATGACGGTGGGGAGATGTCCTCTGTCCAATCTCCCAGGCTCCCGCCCAGGCGGGCGTGGCTCCGGATCCAAGGGTCCCACAGGGTTCTTCCCTGGGGCCCAGAGAGCGCCCGCTGGCGCGTCCCAGGAGATCCCCACAAGCCTTGGACATCCACATCCACTCTTCCCAGGGACCTCCGCCATCCCGGGCAGGTTGTGGTCATGCACAGGAGCACAGCCCCATGGGCCCAAGGGCCAGAAAACGCTGTGTCAGGCGGGATGGATCCGGGTCCTGGGTGCCCTTGGAGTTGAGATCCCCTAACAGTGTTCTTGGGGTCGCAGGTTTTGAGCACAAGGCTGCCTGCAGGGCCGCTTCGAAGGCCAAAAGCCAGGTGTTCGCCAGGAGGAACTCTCCACCTAGCTCCAAGTCTCCAGGGTGGCTGCCTCCACAGGGACTCTTCACCCCTCCGGCCAAAGAGGGTGTCCCGTCGCGGCGTGGGAGAGAAAGACCCCAGGCACACAGTTCACTCCCCAGGCGCCAGGTGGCCTCAGGGCTCAGGGGAGACTGGGCCCTGGCCGGCAACGGGGAAGTCCCCCCCCCCCACCCACAGGCCCAGAGGACACTGAGCCCTGGCAGGCGAGGGGCGCTCACCCACAGGGCCCAGGGCAGACTGAGCCCTGGCGAGGGAGGGGCACCACCCACGGGCCCCAGAGGAGACCCACTGGGAACTGCTGGGCGAGGGGCGCTCACCCCTCAGGACCCAGAGGGGACTGAGCCGGGGGCGCTCAGCCTCGGGACACAGAGGACACTGGGGACCAGCGGGCGAGGGGCGCTCACCCGCGGGCCCCAGAGGTCACTGGTCCCTGGTGCGCCTGGGGGGCTAACCCCAGAGGCCCGGGCACACCGAGGACCCGCGGGCGAGGGGCGCTCACCCGCAGGCCCCGGAGGACAAGGAAGCCTGCTGGGCCCCCCCACAAGGCAGGCGGCTCACCCACAGGACCCTGGGGACACTGGGCACTGGCGGGCGAGGGGCGCTCACCCGCAGGACGCAGTGCAGAAGGAATGCCAGGGACCCAGGGGCCCTGCCAAGCAGGACCCTGGGGAAAGGGAACAGGGCTGGGACCGCGGGGAGTTGGGGCGGGGGCCGCCAGGCGTGCACCAGCAGCAAGCCCAAGCACACTGAGCACTGAAGGCCCAGGGGCGCTCACCAGCAGGGCCCAGAGCGCCCTGGGGACTGCAGGCCGCCTGGGGCGCTCACCCACAGCCCGCAGGCCAGGCCCAGCACTGCTGAAGGGAGGGGTGCTAACCCCCAGGAAGGAAGGAAGCCTAAGCCCCCCACCCCCAGGGCCGGGGCGGCTCCCCTGCACACTCAGGGCCGCCCGGAGCACTGCTGGGTGAGGGGCGCTCACCCCCAGAACCCCGAGCAGCCTGAGCGGCGCTGGGGGGCTGAGGGAGCTCACCCGCAGCAACCCTGGAGAATGAGTGCCTGTGGGCGAGGGGCGCTCACCCACAGGGCTCAGAGTCCTGGGCACCTTTGGCGGAGATGCCCTCAGCCCCAAGGCTCCCTTACCTGGGCCAGGGTGGGACAGTGGTGCCCTTTTCCCGGGTCTCAGCAGGTCCTCCATGACGGTGGGGAGATGTCCTCTGTCCAATCTCCCAGGCTCCCGCCCAGGCAGGCGTGGCTCCGGATCCAAGGGTCCCACAGGGTTCTTCCCTGGGGCCCAGAGAGCGCCCGCTGGCGCGTCCCAGGAGATCCCCACAAGCCTTGGACATCCACATCCACTCTTCCCAGGGACCTCCGCCATCCCGGGCAGGTTGTGGTCATGCACAGGAGCACAGCCCCATGGGCCCAAGGGCCAGAAAACGCTGTGTCAGGCGGGATGGATCCGGGTCCTGGGTGCCCTTGGAGTTGAGATCCCCTAACAGTGTTCTTGGGGTCGCAGGTTTTGAGCACAAGGCTGCCTGCAGGGCCGCTTCGAAGGCCAAAAGCCAGGTGTTCGCCAGGAGGAACTCTCCACCTAGCTCCAAGTCTCCAGGGTGGCGGCCTCCACAGGGACTCTTCACCCCTCCGGCCAAAGAGGGTGTCCCGTCGCGGCGTGGGAGAGAAAGACCCCAGGCACACAGTTCACTCCCCAGGCGCCAGGTGGCCTCAGGGCTCAGGGGAGACTGGGCCCTGGCGGGCAACGGGGAAGTCCCCCCCCCCACCCACAGGCCCAGAGGACACTGAGCCCTGGCAGGCGAGGGGCGCTCACCCACAGGGCCCAGGGCAGACTGAGCCCTGGCGAGGGAGGGGCACCACCCACGGGCCCCAGAGGAGACCCACTGGGAACTGCTGGGCGAGGGGCGCTCACCCCTCAGGACCCAGAGGGGACTGAGCCGGGGGCGCTCAGCCTCGGGACACAGAGGACACTGGGGACCAGCGGGCGAGGGGCGCTCACCCGCGGGCCCCAGAGGTCACTGGTCCCTGGCGCGCCTGGGGGGCTAACCCCAGAGGCCCGGGCACACCGAGGACCCGCGGGCGAGGGGCGCTCACCCGCAGGCCCCGGAGGACAAGGAAGCCTGCTGGGCCCCCCCACAAGGCAGGCGGCTCACCCACAGGACCCTGGGGACACTGGGCACTGGCGGGCGAGGGGCGCTCACCCGCAGGACGCAGTGCAGAAGGAATGCCAGGGACCCAGGGGCCCTGCCAAGCAGGACCCTGGGGAAAGGGAACAGGGCTGGGACCGCGGGGAGTTGGGGCGGGGGCCGCCAGGCGCGCACCAGCAGCACGCCCAAGCACACTGAGCACTGAAGGCCCAGGGGCGCTCACCAGCAGGGCCCAGAGCGCCCTGGGGACTGCAGGCCGCCTGGGGCGCTCACCCACAGCCCGCAGGCCAGGCCCAGCACTGCTGAAGGGAGGGGTGCTAACCCCCAGGAAGGAAGGAAGCCTAAGCCCCCCACCCCCAGGGCCGGGGCGGCTCCCCTGCACACTCAGGGCCGCCCGGAGCACTGCTGGGTGAGGGGCGCTCACCCCCAGAACCCCGAGCAGCCTGAGCGGCGCTGGGGGGCTGAGGGAGCTCACCCGCAGCAACCCTGGAGAATGAGTGCCTGTGGGCGAGGGGCGCTCACCCACAGGGCTCAGAGTCCTGGGCACCTTTGGCGGAGATGCCCTCAGCCCCAAGGCTCCCTTACCTGGGCCAGGGTGGGACAGTGGTGCCCTTTTCCCGGGTCTCAGCAGGTCCTCCATGACGGTGGGGAGATGTCCTCTGTCCAATCTCCCAGGCTCCCGCCCAGGCAGGCGTGGCTCCGGATCCAAGGGTCCCACAGGGTTCTTCCCTGGGGCCCAGAGAGCGCCCGCTGGCGCGTCCCAGGAGATCCCCACAAGCCTTGGACATCCACATCCACTCTTCCCAGGGACCTCCGCCATCCCGGGCAGGTTGTGGTCATGCACAGGAGCACAGCCCCATGGGCCCAAGGGCCAGAAAACGCTGTGTCAGGCGGGATGGATCCGGGTCCTGGGTGCCCTTGGAGTTGAGATCCCCTAACAGTGTTCTTGGGGTCGCAGGTTTTGAGCACAAGGCTGCCTGCAGGGCCGCTTCGAAGGCCAAAAGCCAGGTGTTCGCCAGGAGGAACTCTCCACCTAGCTCCAAGTCTCCAGGGTGGCGGCCTCCACAGGGACTCTTCACCCCTCCGGCCAAAGAGGGTGTCCCGTCGCGGCGTGGGAGAGAAAGACCCCAGCCACACAGTTCACTCCCCAGGCGCCAGGTGGCCTCAGGGCTCAGGGGAGACTGGGCCCTGGCGGGCAACGGGGAAGTCCCCCCCCCCCACCCACAGGCCCAGAGGACACTGAGCCCTGGCAGGCGAGGGGCGCTCACCCACAGGGCCCAGGGCAGACTGAGCCCTGGCGAGGGAGGGGCACCACCCACGGGCCCCAGAGGAGACCCACTGGGAACTGCTGGGCGAGGGGCGCTCACCCCTCAGGACCCAGAGGGGACTGAGCCGGGGGCGCTCAGCCTCGGGACACAGAGGACACTGGGGACCAGCGGGCGAGGGGCGCTCACCCGCGGGCCCCAGAGGTCACTGGTCCCTGGCGCGCCTGGGGGGCTAACCCCAGAGGCCCGGGCACACCGAGGACCCGCGGGCGAGGGGCGCTCACCCGCAGGCCCCGGAGGACAAGGAAGCCTGCTGGGCCCCCCCACAAGGCAGGCGGCTCACCCACAGGACCCTGGGGACACTGGGCACTGGCGGGCGAGGGGCGCTCACCCGCAGGACGCAGTGCAGAAGGAATGCCAGGGACCCAGGGGCCCTGCCAAGCAGGACCCTGGGGAAAGGGAACAGGGCTGGGACCGCGGGGAGTTGGGGCGGGGGCCGCCAGGCGCGCACCAGCAGCACGCCCAAGCACACTGAGCACTGAAGGCCCAGGGGCGCTCACCAGCAGGGCCCAGAGCGCCCTGGGGACTGCAGGCCGCCTGGGGCGCTCACCCACAGCCCGCAGGCCAGGCCCAGCACTGCTGAAGGGAGGGGTGCTAACCCCCAGGAAGGAAGGAAGCCTAAGCCCCCCACCCCCAGGGCCGGGGCGGCTCCCCTGCACACTCAGGGCCGCCCGGAGCACTGCTGGGTGAGGGGCGCTCACCCCCAGAACCCCGAGCAGCCTGAGCGGCGCTGGGGGGCTGAGGGAGCTCACCCGCAGCAACCCTGGAGAATGAGTGCCTGTGGGCGAGGGGCGCTCACCCACAGGGCTCAGAGTCCTGGGCACCTTTGGCGGAGATGCCCTCAGCCCCAAGGCTCCCTTACCTGGGCCAGGGTGGGACAGTGGTGCCCTTTTCCCGGGTCTCAGCAGGTCCTCCATGACGGTGGGGAGATGTCCTCTGTCCAATCTCCCAGGCTCCCGCCCAGGCGGGCGTGGCTCCGGATCCAAGGGTCCCACAGGGTTCTTCCCTGGGGCCCAGAGAGCGCCCGCTGGCGCGTCCCAGGAGATCCCCACAAGCCTTGGACATCCACATCCACTCTTCCCAGGGACCTCCGCCATCCCTGGCAGGTTGTGGTCATGCACAGGAGCACAGCCCCATGGGCCCAAGGGCCAGAAAACGCTGTGTCAGGCGGGATGGATCCGGGTCCTGGGTGCCCTTGGAGTTGAGATCCCCTAACAGTGTTCTTGGGGTCGCAGGTTTTGAGCACAAGGCTGCCTGCAGGGCCGCTTCGAAGGCCAAAAGCCATGTGTTCGCCAGGAGGAACTCTCCACCTAGCTCCAAGTCTCCAGGGTGGCGGCCTCCACAGGGACTCTTCACCCCTCCGGCCAAAGAGGGTGTCCCGTCGCGGCGTGGGAGAGAAAGACCCCAGGCACACAGTTCACTCCCCAGGCGCCAGGTGGCCTCAGGGCTCAGGGGAGACTGGGCCCTGGCGGGCAACGGGGAAGTCCCCCCCCCCCACCCACAGGCCCAGAGGACACTGAGCCCTGGCAGGCGAGGGGCGCTCACCCACAGGGCCCAGGGCAGACTGAGCCCTGGCGAGGGAGGGGCACCACCCACGGGCCCCAGAGGAGACCCACTGGGAACTGCTGGGCGAGGGGCGCTCACCCCTCAGGACCCAGAGGGGACTGAGCCGGGGGCGCTCAGCCTCGGGACACAGAGGACACTGGGGACCAGCGGGCGAGGGGCGCTCACCCGCGGGCCCCAGAGGTCACTGGTCCCTGGCGCGCCTGGGGGGCTAACCCCAGAGGCCCAGGCACACCGAGGACCCGCGGGCGAGGGGCGCTCACCCGCAGGCCCCGGAGGACAAGGAAGCCTGCTGGGCCCCCCCACAAGGCAGGCGGCTCACCCACAGGACCCTGGGGACACTGGGCACTGGCGGGCGAGGGGCGCTCACCCGCAGGACGCAGTGCAGAAGGAATGCCAGGGACCCAGGGGCCCTGCCAAGCAGGACCCTGGGGAAAGGGAACAGGGCTGGGACCGCGGGGAGTTGGGGCGGGGGCCGCCAGGCGCGCACCAGCAGCACGCCCAAGCACACTGAGCACTGAAGGCCCAGGGGCGCTCACCAGCAGGGCCCAGAGCGCCCTGGGGACTGCAGGCCGCCTGGGGCGCTCACCCACAGCCCGCAGGCCAGGCCCAGCACTGCTGAAGGGAGGGGTGCTAACCCCCAGGAAGGAAGGAAGCCTAAGCCCCCCACCCCCAGGGCCGGGGCGGCTCCCCTGCACACTCAGGGCCGCCCGGAGCACTGCTGGGTGAGGGGCGCTCACCCCCAGAACCCCGAGCAGCCTGAGCGGCGCTGGGGGGCTGAGGGAGCTCACCCACAGCAACCCTGGAGAATGAGTGCCTGTGGGCGAGGGGCGCTCACCCACAGGGCTCAGAGTCCTGGGCACCTTTGGCGGAGATGCCCTCAGCCCCAAGGCTCCCTTACCTGGGCCAGGGTGGGACAGTGGTGCCCTTTTCCCGGGTCTCAGCAGGTCCTCCATGACGGTGGGGAGATGTCCTCTGTCCAATCTCCCAGGCTCCCGCCCAGGCGGGCGTGGCTCCGGATCCAAGGGTCCCACAGGGTTCTTCCCTGGGGCCCAGAGAGCGCCCGCTGGCGCGTCCCAGGAGATCCCCACAAGCCTTGGACATCCACATCCACTCTTCCCAGGGACCTCCGCCATCCCGGGCAGGTTGTGGTCATGCACAGGAGCACAGCCCCATGGGCCCAAGGGCCAGAAAACGCTGTGTCAGGCGGGATGGATCCGGGTCCTGGGTGCCCTTGGAGTTGAGATCCCCTAACAGTGTTCTTGGGGTCGCAGGTTTTGAGCACAAGGCTGCCTGCAGGGCCGCTTCGAAGGCCAAAAGCCAGGTGTTCGCCAGGAGGAACTCTCCACCTAGCTCCAAGTCTCCAGGGTGGCGGCCTCCACAGGGACTCTTCACCCCTCCGGCCAAAGAGGGTGTCCCGTCGCGGCGTGGGAGAGAAAGACCCCAGCCACACAGTTCACTCCCCAGGCGCCAGGTGGCCTCAGGGCTCAGGGGAGACTGGGCCCTGGCGGGCAACGGGGAAGTCCCCCCACCCACCCACAGGCCCAGAGGACACTGAGCCCTGGCAGGCGAGGGGCGCTCACCCACAGGGCCCAGGGCAGACTGAGCCCTGGCGAGGGAGGGGCACCACCCACGGGCCCCAGAGGAGACCCACTGGGAACTGCTGGGCGAGGGGCGCTCACCCCTCAGGACCCAGAGGGGACTGAGCCGGGGGCGCTCAGCCTCGGGACACAGAGGACACTGGGGACCAGCGGGCGAGGGGCGCTCACCCGCGGGCCCCAGAGGTCACTGGTCCCTGCCGCGCCTGGGGGGCTAACCCCAGAGGCCCGGGCACACCGAGGACCCGCGGGCGAGGGGCGCTCACCCGCAGGCCCCGGAGGACAAGGAAGCCTGCTGGGCCCCCCCACAAGGCAGGCGGCTCACCCACAGGACCCTGGGGACACTGGGCACTGGCGGGCGAGGGGCGCTCACCCGCAGGACGCAGTGCAGAAGGAATGCCAGGGACCCAGGGGCCCTGCCAAGCAGGACCCTGGGGAAAGGGAACAGGGCTGGGACCGCGGGGAGTTGGGGCGGGGGCCGCCAGGCGCGCACCAGCAGCACGCCCAAGCACACTGAGCACTGAAGGCCCAGGGGCGCTCACCAGCAGGGCCCAGAGCGCCCTGGGGACTGCAGGCCGCCTGGGGCGCTCACCCACAGCCCGCAGGCCAGGCCCAGCACTGCTGAAGGGAGGGGTGCTAACCCCCAGGAAGGAAGGAAGCCTAAGCCCCCCACCCCCAGGGCCGGGGCGGCTCCCCTGCACACTCAGGGCCGCCCGGAGCACTGCTGGGTGAGGGGCGCTCACCCCCAGAACCCCGAGCAGCCTGAGCGGCGCTGGGGGGCTGAGGGAGCTCACCCGCAGCAACCCTGGAGAATGAGTGCCTGTGGGCGAGGGGCGCTCACCCACAGGGCTCAGAGTCCTGGGCACCTTTGGCGGAGATGCCCTCAGCCCCAAGGCTCCCTTACCTGGGCCAGGGTGGGACAGTGGTGCCCTTTTCCCGGGTCTCAGCAGGTCCTCCATGACGGTGGGGAGATGTCCTCTGTCCAATCTCCCAGGCTCCCGCCCAGGCGGGCGTGGCTCCGGATCCAAGGGTCCCACAGGGTTCTTCCCTGGGGCCCAGAGAGCGCCCGCTGGCGCGTCCCAGGAGATCCCCACAAGCCTTGGACATCCACATCCACTCTTCCCAGGGACCTCCGCCATCCCGGGCAGGTTGTGGTCATGCACAGGAGCACAGCCCCATGGGCCCAAGGGCCAGAAAATGCTGTGTCAGGCGGGATGGATCCGGGTCCTGGGTGCCCTTGGAGTTGAGATCCCCTAACAGTGTTCTTGGGGTCGCAGGTTTTGAGCACAAGGCTGCCTGCAGGGCCGCTTCGAAGGCCAAAAGCCAGGTGTTTGCCAGGAGGAACTCTCCACCTAGCTCCAAGTCTCCAGGGTGGCGGCCTCCACAGGGACTCTTCACCCCTCCGGCCAAAGAGGGTGTCCCGTCGCGGCGTGGGAGAGAAAGACCCCAGCCACACAGTTCACTCCCCAGGCGCCAGGTGGCCTCAGGGCTCAGGGGAGACTGGGCCCTGGCGGGCAACGGGGAAGTCCCCCCCCCCCACCCACAGGCCCAGAGGACACTGAGCCCTGGCAGGCGAGGGGCGCTCACCCACAGGGCCCAGGGCAGACTGAGCCCTGGCGAGGGAGGGGCACCACCCACGGGCCCCAGAGGAGACCCACTGGGAACTGCTGGGCGAGGGGCGCTCACCCCTCAGGACCCAGAGGGGACTGAGCCGGGGGCGCTCAGCCTCGGGACACAGAGGACACTGGGGACCAGCGGGCGAGGGGCGCTCACCCGCGGGCCCCAGAGGTCACTGGTCCCTGGCGCGCCTGGGGGGCTAACCCCAGAGGCCCGGGCACACCGAGGACCCGCGGGCGAGGGGCGCTCACCCGCAGGCCCCGGAGGACAAGGAAGCCTGCTGGGCCCCCCCACAAGGCAGGCGGCTCACCCACAGGACCCTGGGGACACTGGGCACTGGCGGGCGAGGGGCGCTCACCCGCAGGACGCAGTGCAGAAGGAATGCCAGGGACCCAGGGGCCCTGCCAAGCAGGACCCTGGGGAAAGGGAACAGGGCTGGGACCGCGGGGAGTTGGGGCGGGGGCCGCCAGGCGCGCACCAGCAGCACGCCCAAGCACACTGAGCACTGAAGGCCCAGGGGCGCTCACCAGCAGGGCCCAGAGCGCCCTGGGGACTGCAGGCCGCCTGGGGCGCTCACCCACAGCCCGCAGGCCAGGCCCAGCACTGCTGAAGGGAGGGGTGCTAACCCCCAGGAAGGTAGGAAGCCTAAGCCCCCCACCCCCAG
The DNA here is from genome assembly GCF_048772815.1 of Callospermophilus lateralis. Lineage (NCBI taxonomy): Eukaryota > Metazoa > Chordata > Mammalia > Rodentia > Sciuridae > Callospermophilus > Callospermophilus lateralis. The sequence continues at coordinate 41,369 of NW_027516296.1, forward strand.
GGCCGGGGCGGCTCCCCTGCACACTCTGGGCCGCCCGGAGCACTGCTGGGTGAGGGGCGCTCACCCCCAGAACCCCGAGCAGCCTGAGCGGCGCTGGGGGGCTGAGGGAGCTCACCCGCAGCAACCCTGGAGAATGAGTGCCTGTGGGCGAGGGGCGCTCACCCACAGGGCTCAGAGTCCTGGGCACCTTTGGCGGAGATGCCCTCAGCCCCAAGGCTCCCTTACCTGGGCCAGGGTGGGACAGTGGTGCCCTTTTCCCGGGTCTCAGCAGGTCCTCCATGACGGTGGGGAGATGTCCTCTGTCCAATCTCCCAGGCTCCCGCCCAGGCGGGCGTGGCTCCGGATCCAAGGGTCCCACAGGGTTCTTCCCTGGGGCCCAGAGAGCGCCCGCTGGCGCGTCCCAGGAGATCCCCACAAGCCTTGGACATCCACATCCACTCTTCCCAGGGACCTCCGCCATCCCGGGCAGGTTGTGGTCATGCACAGGAGCACAGCCCCATGGGCCCAAAGGCCAGAAAATGCTGTGTCAGGCGGGATGGATCCGGGTCCTGGGTGCCCTTGGAGTTGAGATCCCCTAACAGTGTTCTTGGGGTCGCAGGTTTTGAGCACAAGGCTGCCTGCAGGGCCGCTTCGAAGGCCAAAAGCCAGGTGTTTGCCAGGAGGAACTCTCCACCTAGCTCCAAGTCTCCAGGGTGGCGGCCTCCACAGGGACTCTTCACCCCTCCGGCCAAAGAGGGTGTCCCGTCCCGGCGTGGGAGAGAAAGACCCCAGCCACACAGTTCACTCCCCAGGCGCCAGGTGGCCTCAGGGCTCAGGGGAGACTGGGCCCTGGCGGGCAACGGGGAAGTCCCCCCCCCCACCCACAGGCCCAGAGGACACTGAGCCCTGGCAGGCGAGGGGCGCTCACCCACAGGGCCCAGGGCAGACTGAGCCCTGGCGAGGGAGGGGCACCACCCACGGGCCCCAGAGGAGACCCACTGGGAACTGCTGGGCGAGGGGCGCTCACCCCTCAGGACCCAGAGGGGACTGAGCCGGGGGCGCTCAGCCTCGGGACACAGAGGACACTGGGGACCAGCGGGCGAGGGGCGCTCACCCGCGGGCCCCAGAGGTCACTGGTCCCTGGCGCGCCTGGGGGGCTAACCCCAGAGGCCCGGGCACACCGAGGACCCGCGGGCGAGGGGCGCTCACCCGCAGGCCCCGGAGGACAAGGAAGCCTGCTGGGCCCCCCCACAAGGCAGGCGGCTCACCCACAGGACCCTGGGGACACTGGGCACTGGCGGGCGAGGGGCGCTCACCCGCAGGACGCAGTGCAGAAGGAATGCCAGGGACCCAGGGGCCCTGCCAAGCAGGACCCTGGGGAAAGGGAACAGGGCTGGGACCGCGGGGAGTTGGGGCGGGGGCCGCCAGGCGCGCACCAGCAGCACGCCCAAGCACACTGAGCACTGAAGGCCCAGGGGCGCTCACCAGCAGGGCCCAGAGCGCCCTGGGGACTGCAGGCCGCCTGGGGCGCTCACCCACAGCCCGCAGGCCAGGCCCAGCACTGCTGAAGGGAGGGGTGCTAACCCCCAGGAAGGAAGGAAGCCTAAGCCCCCCACCCCCAGGGCCGGGGCGGCTCCCCTGCACACTCAGGGCCGCCCGGAGCACTGCTGGGTGAGGGGCGCTCACCCCCAGAACCACGAGCAGCCTGAGCGGCGCTGGGGGGCTGAGGGAGCTCACCCGCAGCAACCCTGGAGAATGAGTGCCTGTGGGCGAGGGGCGCTCACCCACAGGGCTCAGAGTCCTGGGCACCTTTGGCGGAGATGCCCTCAGCCCCAAGGCTCCCTTACCTGGGCCAGGGTGGGACAGTGGTGCCCTTTTCCCGGGTCTCAGCAGGTCCTCCATGACGGTGGGGAGATGTCCTCTGTCCAATCTCCCAGGCTCCCGCCCAGGCGGGCGTGGCTCCGGATCCAAGGGTCCCACAGGGTTCTTCCCTGGGGCCCAGAGAGCGCCCGCTGGCGCGTCCCAGGAGATCCCCACAAGCCTTGGACATCCACATCCACTCTTCCCAGGGACCTCCGCCATCCCTGGCAGGTTGTGGTCATGCACAGGAGCACAGCCCCATGGGCCCAAGGGCCAGAAAACGCTGTGTCAGGCGGGATGGATCCGGGTCCTGGGTGCCCTTGGAGTTGAGATCCCCTAACAGTGTTCTTGGGGTCGCAGGTTTTGAGCACAAGGCTGCCTGCAGGGCCGCTTCGAAGGCCAAAAGCCAGGTGTTCGCCAGGAGGAACTCTCCACCTAGCTCCAAGTCTCCAGGGTGGCGGCCTCCACAGGGACTCTTCACCCCTCCGGCCAAAGAGGGTGTCCCGTCGCGGCGTGGGAGAGAAAGACCCCAGCCACACAGTTCACTCCCCAGGCGCCAGGTGGCCTCAGGGCTCAGGGGAGACTGGGCCCTGGCGGGCAACGGGGAAGTCCCCCCCCCCCACCCACAGGCCCAGAGGACACTGAGCCCTGGCAGGCGAGGGGCGCTCACCCACAGGGCCCAGGGCAGACTGAGCCCTGGCGAGGGAGGGGCACCACCCACGGGCCCCAGAGGAGACCCACTGGGAACTGCTGGGCGAGGGGCGCTCACCCCTCAGGACCCAGAGGGGACTGAGCCGGGGGCGCTCAGCCTCGGGACACAGAGGACACTGGGGACCAGCGGGCGAGGGGCGCTCACCCGCGGGCCCCAGAGGTCACTGGTCCCTGGCGCGCCTGGGGGGCTAACCCCAGAGGCCCGGGCACACCGAGGACCCGCGGGCGAGGGGCGCTCACCCGCAGGCCCCGGAGGACAAGGAAGCCTGCTGGGCCCCCCCACAAGGCAGGCGGCTCACCCACAGGACCCTGGGGACACTGGGCACTGGCGGGCGAGGGGCGCTCACCCGCAGGACGCAGTGCAGAAGGAATGCCAGGGACCCAGGGGCCCTGCCAAGCAGGACCCTGGGGAAAGGGAACAGGGCTGGGACCGCGGGGAGTTGGGGCGGGGGCCGCCAGGCGCGCACCAGCAGCACGCCCAAGCACACTGAGCACTGAAGGCCCAGGGGCGCTCACCAGCAGGGCCCAGAGCGCCCTGGGGACTGCAGGCCGCCTGGGGCGCTCACCCACAGCCCGCAGGCCAGGCCCAGCACTGCTGAAGGGAGGGGTGCTAACCCCCAGGAAGGTAGGAAGCCTAAGCCCCCCACCCCCAGGGCCGGGGCGGCTCCCCTGCACACTCTGGGCCGCCCGGAGCACTGCTGGGTGAGGGGCGCTCACCCCCAGAACCCCGAGCAGCCTGAGCGGCGCTGGGGGGCTGAGGGAGCTCACCCGCAGCAACCCTGGAGAATGAGTGCCTGTGGGCGAGGGGCGCTCACCCACAGGGCTCAGAGTCCTGGGCACCTTTGGCGGAGATGCCCTCAGCCCCAAGGCTCCCTTACCTGGGCCAGGGTGGGACAGTGGTGCCCTTTTCCCGGGTCTCAGCAGGTCCTCCATGACGGTGGGGAGATGTCCTCTGTCCAATCTCCCAGGCTCCCGCCCAGGCGGGCGTGGCTCCGGATCCAAGGGTCCCACAGGGTTCTTCCCTGGGGCCCAGAGAGCGCCCGCTGGCGCGTCCCAGGAGATCCCCACAAGCCTTGGACATCCACATCCACTCTTCCCAGGGACCTCCGCCATCCCGGGCAGGTTGTGGTCATGCACAGGAGCACAGCCCCATGGGCCCAAAGGCCAGAAAATGCTGTGTCAGGCGGGATGGATCCGGGTCCTGGGTGCCCTTGGAGTTGAGATCCCCTAACAGTGTTCTTGGGGTCGCAGGTTTTGAGCACAAGGCTGCCTGCAGGGCCGCTTCGAAGGCCAAAAGCCAGGTGTTTGCCAGGAGGAACTCTCCACCTAGCTCCAAGTCTCCAGGGTGGCGGCCTCCACAGGGACTCTTCACCCCTCCGGCCAAAGAGGGTGTCCCGTCCCGGCGTGGGAGAGAAAGACCCCAGCCACACAGTTCACTCCCCAGGCGCCAGGTGGCCTCAGGGCTCAGGGGAGACTGGGCCCTGGCGGGCAACGGGGAAGTCCCCCCCCCCCACCCACAGGCCCAGAGGACACTGAGCCCTGGCAGGCGAGGGGCGCTCACCCACAGGGCCCAGGGCAGACTGAGCCCTGGCGAGGGAGGGGCACCACCCACGGGCCCCAGAGGAGACCCACTGGGAACTGCTGGGCGAGGGGCGCTCACCCCTCAGGACCCAGAGGGGACTGAGCCGGGGGCGCTCAGCCTCGGGACACAGAGGACACTGGGGACCAGCGGGCGAGGGGCGCTCACCCGCGGGCCCCAGAGGTCACTGGTCCCTGGCGCGCCTGGGGGGCTAACCCCAGAGGCCCGGGCACACCGAGGACCCGCGGGCGAGGGGCGCTCACCCGCAGGCCCCGGAGGACAAGGAAGCCTGCTGGGCCCCCCCACAAGGCAGGCGGCTCACCCACAGGACCCTGGGGACACTGGGCACTGGCGGGCGAGGGGCGCTCACCCGCAGGACGCAGTGCAGAAGGAATGCCAGGGACCCAGGGGCCCTGCCAAGCAGGACCCTGGGGAAAGGGAACAGGGCTGGGACCGCGGGGAGTTGGGGCGGGGGCCGCCAGGCGCGCACCAGCAGCACGCCCAAGCACACTGAGCACTGAAGGCCCAGGGGCGCTCACCAGCAGGGCCCAGAGCGCCCTGGGGACTGCAGGCCGCCTGGGGCGCTCACCCACAGCCCGCAGGCCAGGCCCAGCACTGCTGAAGGGAGGGGTGCTAACCCCCAGGAAGGAAGGAAGCCTAAGCCCCCCACCCCCAGGGCCGGGGCGGCTCCCCTGCACACTCAGGGCCGCCCGGAGCACTGCTGGGTGAGGGGCGCTCACCCCCAGAACCCCGAGCAGCCTGAGCGGCGCTGGGGGGCTGAGGGAGCTCACCCGCAGCAACCCTGGAGAATGAGTGCCTGTGGGCGAGGGGCGCTCACCCACAGGGCTCAGAGTCCTGGGCACCTTTGGCGGAGATGCCCTCAGCCCCAAGGCTCCCTTACCTGGGCCAGGGTGGGACAGTGGTGCCCTTTTCCCGGGTCTCAGCAGGTCCTCCATGACGGTGGGGAGATGTCCTCTGTCCAATCTCCCAGGCTCCCGCCCAGGCGGGCGTGGCTCCGGATCCAAGGGTCCCACAGGGTTCTTCCCTGGGGCCCAGAGAGCGCCCGCTGGCGCGTCCCAGGAGATCCCCACAAGCCTTGGACATCCACATCCACTCTTCCCAGGGACCTCCGCCATCCCTGGCAGGTTGTGGTCATGCACAGGAGCACAGCCCCATGGGCCCAAGGGCCAGAAAACGCTGTGTCAGGCGGGATGGATCCGGGTCCTGGGTGCCCTTGGAGTTGAGATCCCCTAACAGTGTTCTTGGGGTCGCAGGTTTTGAGCACAAGGCTGCCTGCAGGGCCGCTTCGAAGGCCAAAAGCCAGGTGTTCGCCAGGAGGAACTCTCCACCTAGCTCCAAGTCTCCAGGGTGGCGGCCTCCACAGGGACTCTTCACCCCTCCGGCCAAAGAGGGTGTCCCGTCGCGGCGTGGGAGAGAAAGACCCCAGCCACACAGTTCACTCCCCAGGCGCCAGGTGGCCTCAGGGCTCAGGGGAGACTGGGCCCTGGCGGGCAACGGGGAAGTCCCCCCCCCCCCACCCACAGGCCCAGAGGACACTGAGCCCTGGCAGGCGAGGGGCGCTCACCCACAGGGCCCAGGGCAGACTGAGCCCTGGCGAGGGAGGGGCACCACCCACGGGCCCCAGAGGAGACCCACTGGGAACTGCTGGGCGAGGGGCGCTCACCCCTCAGGACCCAGAGGGGACTGAGCCGGGGGCGCTCAGCCTCGGGACACAGAGGACACTGGGGACCAGCGGGCGAGGGGCGCTCACCCGCGGGCCCCAGAGGTCACTGGTCCCTGGCGCGCCTGGGGGGCTAACCCCAGAGGCCCGGGCACACCGAGGACCCGCGGGCGAGGGGCGCTCACCCGCAGGCCCCGGAGGACAAGGAAGCCTGCTGGGCCCCCCCACAAGGCAGGCGGCTCACCCACAGGACCCTGGGGACACTGGGCACTGGCGGGCGAGGGGCGCTCACCCGCAGGACGCAGTGCAGAAGGAATGCCAGGGACCCAGGGGCCCTGCCAAGCAGGACCCTGGGGAAAGGGAACAGGGCTGGGACCGCGGGGAGTTGGGGCGGGGGCCGCCAGGCGCGCACCAGCAGCACGCCCAAGCACACTGAGCACTGAAGGCCCAGGGGCGCTCACCAGCAGGGCCCAGAGCGCCCTGGGGACTGCAGGCCGCCTGGGGCGCTCACCCACAGCCCGCAGGCCAGGCCCAGCACTGCTGAAGGGAGGGGTGCTAACCCCCAGGAAGGAAGGAAGCCTAAGCCCCCCACCCCCAGGGCCGGGGCGGCTCCCCTGCACACTCAGGGCCGCCCGGAGCACTGCTGGGTGAGGGGCGCTCACCCCCAGAACCCCGAGCAGCCTGAGCGGCGCTGGGGGGCTGAGGGAGCTCACCCGCAGCAACCCTGGAGAATGAGTGCCTGTGGGCGAGGGGCGCTCACCCACAGGGCTCAGAGTCCTGGGCACCTTTGGCGGAGATGCCCTCAGCCCCAAGGCTCCCTTACCTGGGCCAGGGTGGGACAGTGGTGCCCTTTTCCCGGGTCTCAGCAGGTCCTCCATGACGGTGGGGAGATGTCCTCTGTCCAATCTCCCAGGCTCCCGCCCAGGCGGGCGTGGCTCCGGATCCAAGGGTCCCACAGGGTTCTTCCCTGGGGCCCAGAGAGCGCCCGCTGGCGCGTCCCAGGAGATCCCCACAAGCCTTGGACATCCACATCCACTCTTCCCAGGGACCTCCGCCATCCCGGGCAGGTTGTGGTCATGCACAGGAGCACAGCCCCATGGGCCCAAGGGCCAGAAAACGCTGTGTCAGGCGGGATGGATCCGGGTCCTGGGTGCCCTTGGAGTTGAGATCCCCTAACAGTGTTCTTGGGGTCGCAGGTTTTGAGCACAAGGCTGCCTGCAGGGCCGCTTCGAAGGCCAAAAGCCAGGTGTTTGCCAGGAGGAACTCTCCACCTAGCTCCAAGTCTCCAGGGTGGCGGCCTCCACAGGGACTCTTCACCCCTCCGGCCAAAGAGGGTGTCCCGTCGCGGCGTGGGAGAGAAAGACCCCAGCCACACAGTTCACTCCCCAGGCGCCAGGTGGCCTCAGGGCTCAGGGGAGACTGGGCCCTGGCGGGCAACGGGGAAGTCCCCCCCCCCCCCACAGGCCCAGAGGACACTGAGCCCTGGCAGGCGAGGGGCGCTCACCCACAGGGCCCAGGGCAGACTGAGCCCTGGCGAGGGAGGGGCACCACCCACGGGCCCCAGAGGAGACCCACTGGGAACTGCTGGGCGAGGGGCGCTCACCCCTCAGGACCCAGAGGGGACTGAGCCGGGGGCGCTCAGCCTCGGGACACAGAGGACACTGGGGACCAGCGGGCGAGGGGCGCTCACCCGCGGGCCCCAGAGGTCACTGGTCCCTGGCGCGCCTGGGGGGCTAACCCCAGAGGCCCGGGCACACCGAGGACCCACGGGCGAGGGGCGCTCACCCGCAGGCCCCGGAGGACAAGGAAGCCTGCTGGGCCCCCCCACAAGGCAGGCGGCTCACCCACAGGACCCTGGGGACACTGGGCACTGGCGGGCGAGGGGCGCTCACCCGCAGGACGCAGTGCAGAAGGAATGCCAGGGACCCAGGGGCCCTGCCAAGCAGGACCCTGGGGAAAGGGAACAGGGCTGGGACCGCGGGGAGTTGGGGCGGGGGCCGCCAGGCGCGCACCAGCAGCACGCCCAAGCACACTGAGCACTGAAGGCCCAGGGGCGCTCACCAGCAGGGCCCAGAGCGCCCTGGGGACTGCAGGCCGCCTGGGGCGCTCACCCACAGCCCGCAGGCCAGGCCCAGCACTGCTGAAGGGAGGGGTGCTAACCCCCAGGAAGGAAGGAAGCCTAAGCCCCCCACCCCCAGGGCCGGGGCGGCTCCCCTGCACACTCAGGGCCGCCCGGAGCACTGCTGGGTGAGGGGCGCTCACCCCCAGAACCCCGAGCAGCCTGAGCGGCGCTGGGGGGCTGAGGGAGCTCACCCGCAGCAACCCTGGAGAATGAGTGCCTGTGGGCGAGGGGCGCTCACCCACAGGGCTCAGAGTCCTGGGCACCTTTGGCGGAGATGCCCTCAGCCCCAAGGCTCCCTTACCTGGGCCAGGGTGGGACAGTGGTGCCCTTTTCCCGGGTCTCAGCAGGTCCTCCATGACGGTGGGGAGATGTCCTCTGTCCAATCTCCCAGGCTCCCGCCCAGGCGGGCGTGGCTCCGGATCCAAGGGTCCCACAGGGTTCTTCCCTGGGGCCCAGAGAGCGCCCGCTGGCGCGTCCCAGGAGATCCCCACAAGCCTTGGACATCCACATCCACTCTTCCCAGGGACCTCCGCCATCCCGGGCAGGTTGTGGTCATGCACAGGAGCACAGCCCCATGGGCCCAAGGGCCAGAAAATGCTGTGTCAGGCGGGATGGATCCGGGTCCTGGGTGCCCTTGGAGTTGAGATCCCCTAACAGTGTTCTTGGGGTCGCAGGTTTTGAGCACAAGGCTGCCTGCAGGGCCGCTTCGAAGGCCAAAAGCCAGGTGTTTGCCAGGAGGAACTCTCCACCTAGCTCCAAGTCTCCAGGGTGGCGGCCTCCACAGGGACTCTTCACCCCTCCGGCCAAAGAGGGTGTCCCGTCGCGGCGTGGGAGAGAAAGACCCCAGCCACACAGTTCACTCCCCAGGCGCCAGGTGGCCTCAGGGCTCAGGGGAGACTGGGCCCTGGCGGGCAACGGGGAAGTCCCCCCCCCCCCACCCACAGGCCCAGAGGACACTGAGCCCTGGCAGGCGAGGGGCGCTCACCCACAGGGCCCAGGGCAGACTGAGCCCTGGCGAGGGAGGGGCACCACCCACGGGCCCCAGAGGAGACCCACTGGGAACTGCTGGGCGAGGGGCGCTCACCCCTCAGGACCCAGAGGGGACTGAGCCGGGGGCGCTCAGCCTCGGGACACAGAGGACACTGGGGACCAGCGGGCGAGGGGCGCTCACCCGCGGGCCCCAGAGGTCACTGGTCCCTGGCGCGCCTGGGGGGCTAACCCCAGAGGCCCGGGCACACCGAGGACCCGCGGGCGAGGGGCGCTCACCCGCAGGCCCCGGAGGACAAGGAAGCCTGCTGGGCCCCCCCACAAGGCAGGCGGCTCACCCACAGGACCCTGGGGACACTGGGCACTGGCGGGCGAGGGGCGCTCACCCGCAGGACGCAGTGCAGAAGGAATGCCAGGGACCCAGGGGCCCTGCCAAGCAGGACCCTGGGGAAAGGGAACAGGGCTGGGACCGCGGGGAGTTGGGGCGGGGGCCGCCAGGCGCGCACCAGCAGCACGCCCAAGCACACTGAGCACTGAAGGCCCAGGGGCGCTCACCAGCAGGGCCCAGAGCGCCCTGGGGACTGCAGGCCGCCTGGGGCGCTCACCCACAGCCCGCAGGCCAGGCCCAGCACTGCTGAAGGGAGGGGTGCTAACCCCCAGGAAGGAAGGAAGCCTAAGCCCCCCACCCCCAGGGCCGGGGCGGCTCCCCTGCACACTCAGGGCCGCCCGGAGCACTGCTGGGTGAGGGGCGCTCACCCCCAGAACCCCGAGCAGCCTGAGCGGCGCTGGGGGGCTGAGGGAGCTCACCCGCAGCAACCCTGGAGAATGAGTGCCTGTGGGCGAGGGGCGCTCACCCACAGGGCTCAGAGTCCTGGGCACCTTTGGCGGAGATGCCCTCAGCCCCAAGGCTCCCTTACCTGGGCCAGGGTGGGACAGTGGTGCCCTTTTCCCGGGTCTCAGCAGGTCCTCCATGACGGTGGGGAGATGTCCTCTGTCCAATCTCCCAGGCTCCCGCCCAGGCGGGCGTGGCTCCGGATCCAAGGGTCCCACAGGGTTCTTCCCTGGGGCCCAGAGAGCGCCCGCTGGCGCGTCCCAGGAGATCCCCACAAGCCTTGGACATCCACATCCACTCTTCCCAGGGACCTCCGCCATCCCGGGCAGGTTGTGGTCATGCACAGGAGCACAGCCCCATGGGCCCAAGGGCCAGAAAACGCTGTGTCAGGCGGGATGGATCCGGGTCCTGGGTGCCCTTGGAGTTGAGATCCCCTAACAGTGTTCTTGGGGTCGCAGGTTTTGAGCACAAGGCTGCCTGCAGGGCCGCTTCGAAGGCCAAAAGCCAGGTGTTTGCCAGGAGGAACTCTCCACCTAGCTCCAAGTCTCCAGGGTGGCGGCCTCCACAGGGACTCTTCACCCCTCCGGCCAAAGAGGGTGTCCCGTCGCGGCGTGGGAGAGAAAGACCCCAGCCACACAGTTCACTCCCCAGGCGCCAGGTGGCCTCAGGGCTCAGGGGAGACTGGGCCCTGGCGGGCAACGGGGAAGTCCCCCCCCCCACCCACAGGCCCAGAGGACACTGAGCCCTGGCAGGCGAGGGGCGCTCACCCACAGGGCCCAGGGCAGACTGAGCCCTGGCGAGGGAGGGGCACCACCCACGGGCCCCAGAGGAGACCCACTGGGAACTGCTGGGCGAGGGGCGCTCACCCCTCAGGACCCAGAGGGGACTGAGCCGGGGGCGCTCAGCCTCGGGACACAGAGGACACTGGGGACCAGCGGGCGAGGGGCGCTCACCCGCGGGCCCCAGAGGTCACTGGTCCCTGGCGCGCCTGGGGGGCTAACCCCAGAGGCCCGGGCACACCGAGGACCCGCGGGCGAGGGGCGCTCACCCGCAGGCCCCGGAGGACAAGGAAGCCTGCTGGGCCCCCCCACAAGGCAGGCGGCTCACCCACAGGACCCTGGGGACACTGGGCACTGGCGGGCGAGGGGCGCTCACCCGCAGGACGCAGTGCAGAAGGAATGCCAGGGACCCAGGGGCCCTGCCAAGCAGGACCCTGGGGAAAGGGAACAGGGCTGGGACCGCGGGGAGTTGGGGCGGGGGCCGCCAGGCGCGCACCAGCAGCACGCCCAAGCACACTGAGCACTGAAGGCCCAGGGGCGCTCACCAGCAGGGCCCAGAGCGCCCTGGGGACTGCAGGCCGCCTGGGGCGCTCACCCACAGCCCGCAGGCCAGGCCCAGCACTGCTGAAGGGAGGGGTGCTAACCCCCAGGAAGGAAGGAAGCCTAAGCCCCCCACCCCCAGGGCCGGGGCGGCTCCCCTGCACACTCAGGGCCGCCCGGAGCACTGCTGGGTGAGGGGCGCTCACCCCCAGAACCCCGAGCAGCCTGAGCGGCGCTGGGGGGCTGAGGGAGCTCACCCGCAGCAACCCTGGAGAATGAGTGCCTGTGGGCGAGGGGCGCTCACCCACAGGGCTCAGAGTCCTGGGCACCTTTGGCGGAGATGCCCTCAGCCCCAAGGCTCCCTTACCTGGGCCAGGGTGGGACAGTGGTGCCCTTTTCCCGGGTCTCAGCAGGTCCCTCCATGACGGTGGGGAGATGTCCTCTGTCCAATCTCCCAGGCTCCCGCCCAGGCGGGCGTGGCTCCGGATCCAAGGGTCCCACAGGGTTCTTCCCTGGGGCCCAGAGAGCGCCCGCTGGCGCGTCCCAGGGAGATCCCCACAAGCCTTGGACATCCACATCCACTCTTCCCAGGGACCTCCGCCATCCCGGGCAGGTTGTGGTCATGCACAGGAGCACAGCCCCATGGGCCCAAAGGCCAGAAAACGCTGTGTCAGGCGGGATGGATCCGGGTCCTGGGTGCCCTTGGAGTTGAGATCCCCTAACAGTGTTCTTGGGGTCGCAGGTTTTGAGCACAAGGCTGCCTGCAGGGCCGCTTCGAAGGCCAAAAGCCAGGTGTTTGCCAGGAGGAACTCTCCACCTAGCTCCAAGTCTCCAGGGTGGCGGCCTCCACAGGGACTCTTCACCCCTCCGGCCAAAGAGGGTGTCCCGTCGCGGCGTGGGAGAGAAAGACCCCAGCCACACAGTTCACTCCCCAGGCGCCAGGTGGCCTCAGGGCTCAGGGGAGACTGGGCCCTGGCGGGCAACGGGGAAGTCCCCCCCCCACCCACAGGCCCAGAGGACACTGAGCCCTGGCAGGCGAGGGGCGCTCACCCACAGGGCCCAGGGCAGACTGAGCCCTGGCGAGGGAGGGGCACCACCCACGGGCCCCAGAGGAGACCCACTGGGAACTGCTGGGCGAGGGGCGCTCACCCTCAGGACCCAGAGGGGACTGAGCCGGGGGCGCTCAGCCTCGGGACACAGAGGACACTGGGGACCAGCGGGCGAGGGGCGCTCACCCGCGGGCCCCAGAGGTCACTGGTCCCTGGCGCGCCTGGGGGGCTAACCCCAGAGGCCCGGGCACACCGAGGACCCGCGGGCGAGGGGCGCTCACCCGCAGGCCCCGGAGGACAAGGAAGCCTGCTGGGCCCCCCCACAAGGCAGGCGCTCACCCACAGGACCCTGGGACACTGGGCACTGGCGGGCGAGGGGCGCTCACCCGCAGGACGCAGTGCAGAAGGAATGCCAGGGACCCAGGGGCCCTGCCAAGCAGGACCCTGGGGAAAGGGAACAGGGCTGGGACCGCGGGGAGTTGGGGCGGGGGCCGCCAGGCGCGCACCAGCAGCACGCCCAAGCACACTGAGCACTGAAGGCCCAGGGGCGCTCACCAGCAGGGCCCAGAGCGCCCTGGGGACTGCAGGCCGCCTGGGGCGCTCACCCACAGCCCGCAGGCCAGGCCCAGCACTGCTGAAGGGAGGGGTGCTAACCCCCAGGAAGGAAGGAAGCCTAAGCCCCCCACCCCCAGGGCCGGGGCGGCTCCCCTGCACACTCAGGGCCGCCCGGAGCACTGCTGGGTGAGGGGCGCTCACCCCCAGAACCCCGAGCAGCCTGAGCGGCGCTGGGGGGCTGAGGGAGCTCACCCGCAGCAACCCTGGAGAATGAGTGCCTGTGGGCGAGGGGCGCTCACCCACAGGGCTCAGAGTCCTGGGCACCTTTGGCGGAGATGCCCTCAGCCCCAAGGCTCCCTTACCTGGGCCAGGGTGGGACAGTGGTGCCCTTTTCCCGGGTCTCAGCAGGTCCTCCATGACGGTGGGGAGATGTCCTCTGTCCAATCTCCCAGGCTCCCGCCCAGGCGGGCGTGGCTCCGGATCCAAGGGTCCCACAGGGTTCTTCCCTGGGGCCCAGAGAGCGCCCGCTGGCGCGTCCCAGGAGATCCCCACAAGCCTTGGACATCCACATCCACTCTTCCCAGGGACCTCCGCCATCCCGGGCAGGTTGTGGTCATGCACAGGAGCACAGCCCCATGGGCCCAAAGGCCAGAAAACGCTGTGTCAGGCGGGATGGATCCGGGTCCTGGGTGCCCTTGGAGTTGAGATCCCCTAACAGTGTTCTTGGGGTCGCAGGTTTTGAGCACAAGGCTGCCTGCAGGGCCGCTTCGAAGGCCAAAAGCCAGGTGTTTGCCAGGAGGAACTCTCCACCTAGCTCCAAGTCTCCAGGGTGGCGGCCTCCACAGGGACTCTTCACCCCTCCGGCCAAAGAGGGTGTCCCGTCGCGGCGTGGGAGAGAAAGACCCCAGCCACACAGTTCACTCCCCAGGCGCCAGGTGGCCTCAGGGCTCAGGGGAGACTGGGCCCTGGCGGGCAACGGGGAAGTCCCCCCCCCCCACCCACAGGCCCAGAGGACACTGAGCCCTGGCAGGCGAGGGGCGCTCACCCACAGGGCCCAGGGCAGACTGAGCCCTGGCGAGGGAGGGGCACCACCCACGGGCCCAGAGGAGACCCACTGGGAACTGCTGGGCGAGGGGCGCTCACCCTCAGGACCCAGAGGGGACTGAGCCGGGGGCGCTCAGCCTCGGGACACAGAGGACACTGGGGACCAGCGGGCGAGGGGCGCTCACCCGCGGGCCCCAGAGGTCACTGGTCCCTGGCGCGCCTGGGGGGCTAACCCCAGAGGCCCGGGCACACCGAGGACCCGCGGGCGAGGGGCGCTCACCCGCAGGCCCCGGAGGACAAGGAAGCCTGCTGGGCCCCCCCACAAGGCAGGCGGCTCACCCACAGGACCCTGGGGACACTGGGCACTGGCGGGCGAGGGGCGCTCACCGCAGGACGCAGTGCAGAAGGAATGCCAGGGACCCAGGGGCCCTGCCAAGCAGGACCCTGGGGAAAGGGAACAGGGCTGGGACCGCGGGGAGTTGGGGCGGGGGCCGCCAGGCGCGCACCAGCAGCACGCCCAAGCACACTGAGCACTGAAGGCCCAGGGGCGCTCACCAGCAGGGCCCAGAGCGCCCTGGGGACTGCAGGCCGCCTGGGGCGCTCACCCACAGCCCGCAGGCCAGGCCCAGCACTGCTGAAGGGAGGGGTGCTAACCCCCAGGAAGGAAGGAAGCCTAAGCCCCCACCCCCAGGGCCGGGCGGCTCCCCTGCACACTCAGGGCCGCCCGGAGCACTGCTGGGTGAGGGGCGCTCACCCCCAGAACCCCGAGCAGCCTGAGCGGCGCTGGGGGGCTGAGGGAGCTCACCCGCAGCAACCCTGGAGAATGAGTTGCCTGTGGGCGAGGGGCGCTCACCCACAGGGCTCAGAGTCCTGGGCACCTTTGGCGGAGATGCCCTCAGCCCCAAGGCTCCCTTACCTGGGCCAGGGTGGGACAGTGGTGCCCTTTTCCCGGTCTCAGCAGGTCCTCCATGACGGTGGGGAGATGTCCTCTGTCCAATCTCCCAGGCTCCCGCCCAGGCGGGCGTGGCTCCGGATCCAAGGGTCCCACAGGGTTCTTCCCTGGGGCCCAGAGAGCGCCCGCTGGCGCGTCCCAGGAGATCCCCACAAGCCTTGGACATCCACATCCACTCTTCCCAGGGACCTCCGCCATCCCGGGCAGGTTGTGGTCATGCACAGGAGCACAGCCCCATGGGCCCAAGGGCCAGAAAACGCTGTGTCAGGCGGGATGGATCCGGGTCCTGGGTGCCCTTGGAGTTGAGATCCCCTAACAGTGTTCTTGGGGTCGCAGGTTTTGAGCACAAGGCTGCCTGCAGGGCCGCTTCGAAGGCCAAAAGCCAGGTGTTTGCCAGGAGGAACTCTCCACCTAGCTCCAAGTCTCCAGGGTGGCGGCCTCCACAGGGACTCTTCACCCCTCCGGCCAAAGAGGGTGTCCCGTCGCGGCGTGGGAGAGAAAGACCCCAGCCACACAGTTCACTCCCCAGGCGCCAGGTGGCCTCAGGGCTCAGGGGAGACTGGGCCCTGGCGGGCAACGGGGAAGTCCCCCCCCCCACCCACAGGCCCAGAGGACACTGAGCCCTGGCAGGCGAGGGGCGCTCACCCACAGGGCCCAGGGCAGACTGAGCCCTGGCGAGGGAGGGGCACCACCCACGGGCCCCAGAGGAGACCCACTGGGAACTGCTGGGCGAGGGGCGCTCACCCCTCAGGACCCAGAGGGGACTGAGCCGGGGGCGCTCAGCCTCGGGACACAGAGGACACTGGGGACCAGCGGGCGAGGGGCGCTCACCCGCGGGCCCCAGAGGTCACTGGTCCTGGCGCGCCTGGGGGGCTAACCCCAGAGGCCCGGGCACACCGAGGACCCGCGGGCGAGGGGCGCTCACCCGCAGGCCCCGGAGGACAAGGAAGCCTGCTGGGCCCCCCCACAAGGCAGGCGGCTCACCCACAGGACCCTGGGGACACTGGGCACTGGCGGGCGAGGGGCGCTCACCCGCAGGACGCAGTGCAGAAGGAATGCCAGGGACCCAGGGGCCCTGCCAAGCAGGACCCTGGGGAAAGGGAACAGGGCTGGGACCGCGGGGAGTTGGGGCGGGGGCCGCCAGGCGCGCACCAGCAGCACGCCCAAGCACACTGAGCACTGAAGGCCCAGGGGCGCTCACCAGCAGGGCCCAGAGCGCCCTGGGGACTGCAGGCCGCCTGGGGCGCTCACCCACAGCCCGCAGGCCAGGCCCAGCACTGCTGAAGGGAGGGGTGCTAACCCCCAGGAAGGAAGGAAGCCTAAGCCCCCCACCCCCAGGGCCGGGGCGGCTCCCCTGCACACTCAGGGCCGCCCGGAGCACTGCTGGGTGAGGGGCGCTCACCCCCAGAACCCCGAGCAGCCTGAGCGGCGCTGGGGGGCTGAGGGAGCTCACCCGCAGCAACCCTGGAGAATGAGTGCCTGTGGGCGAGGGGCGCTCACCCACAGGGCTCAGAGTCCTGGGCACCTTTGGCGGAGATGCCCTCAGCCCCAAGGCTCCCTTACCTGGGCCAGGGTGGGACAGTGGTGCCCTTTTCCCGGGTCTCAGCAGGTCCTCCATGACGGTGGGGAGATGTCCTCTGTCCAATCTCCCAGGCTCCCGCCCAGGCGGGCGTGGCTCCGGATCCAAGGGTCCCACAGGGTTCTTCCCTGGGGCCCAGAGAGCGCCCGCTGGCGCGTCCCAGGAGATCCCCACAAGCCTTGGACATCCACATCCACTCTTCCCAGGGACCTCCGCCATCCCGGGCAGGTTGTGGTCATGCACAGGAGCACAGCCCCATGGGCCCAAAGGCCAGAAAACGCTGTGTCAGGCGGGATGGATCCGGGTCCTGGGTGCCCTTGGAGTTGAGATCCCCTAACAGTGTTCTTGGGGTCGCAGGTTTTGAGCACAAGGCTGCCTGCAGGGCCGCTTCGAAGGCCAAAAGCCAGGTGTTTGCCAGGAGGAACTCTCACCTAGCTCCAAGTCTCCAGGGTGGCGGCCTCCACAGGGACTCTTCACCCCTCCGGCCAAAGAGGGTGTCCCGTCGCGGCGTGGGAGAGAAAGACCCCAGCCACACAGTTCACTCCCCAGGCGCCAGGTGCCTCAGGGCTCAGGGGAGACTGGGCCCTGGCGGGCAACGGGGAAGTCCCCCCCCCCACCCACAGGCCCAGAGGACACTGAGCCCTGGCAGGCGAGGGGCGCTCACCCACAGGGCCCAGGGCAGACTGAGCCCTGGCGAGGGAGGGGCACCACCCACGGGCCCCAGAGGAGACCCACTGGGAACTGCTGGGCGAGGGGCGCTCACCCCTCAGGACCCAGAGGGGACTGAGCCGGGGGCGCTCAGCCTCGGGACACAGAGGACACTGGGGACCAGCGGGCGAGGGGCGCTCACCCGCGGGCCCCAGAGGTCACTGGTCCCTGGCGCGCCTGGGGGGCTAACCCCAGAGGCCCGGGCACACCGAGGACCCGCGGGCGAGGGGCGCTCACCCGCAGGCCCCGGAGGACAAGGAAGCCTGCTGGGCCCCCCCACAAGGCAGGCGGCTCACCCACAGGACCCTGGGGACACTGGGCACTGGCGGGCGAGGGGCGCTCACCCGCAGGGACGCAGTGCAGAAGGAATGCCAGGGACCCAGGGGCCCTGCCAAGCAGGACCCTGGGGAAAGGGAACAGGGCTGGGGACCGCGGGGAGTTGGGGCGGGGGCCGCCAGGCGCGCACCAGCAGCACGCCCAAGCACACTGAGCACTGAAGGCCCAGGGGCGCTCACCAGCAGGGCCCAGAGCGCCCTGGGGACTGCAGGCCGCCTGGGGCGCTCACCCACAGCCCGCAGGCCAGGCCCAGCACTGCTGAAGGGAGGGGTGCTAACCCCCAGGAAGGAAGGAAGCCTAAGCCCCCCACCCCCAGGGCCGGGGCGGCTCCCCTGCACACTCAGGGCCGCCAGGAGCACTGCTGGGTGAGGGGCGCTCACCCCCAGAACCCCGAGCAGCCTGAGCGGCGCTGGGGGGCTGAGGGAGCTCACCCGCAGCAACCCTGGAGAATGAGTGCCTGTGGGCGAGGGGCGCTCACCCACAGGGCTCAGAGTCCTGGGCACCTTTGGCGGAGATGCCCTCAGCCCCAAGGCTCCCTTACCTGGGCCAGGGTGGGACAGTGGTGCCCTTTTCCCGGGTCTCAGCAGGTCCTCCATGACGGTGGGGAGATGTCCTCTGTCCAATCTCCAGGCTCCCGCCCAGGCGGGCGTGGCTCCGGATCCAAGGGTCCCACAGGGTTCTTCCCTGGGGCCCAGAGAGCGCCCGCTGGCGCGTCCCAGGAGATCCCCACAAGCCTTGGACATCCACATCCACTCTTCCCAGGGACCTCCGCCATCCCGGGCAGGTTGTGGTCATGCACAGGAGCACAGCCCCATGGGCCCAAAGGCCAGAAAACGCTGTGTCAGGCGGGATGGATCCGGGTCCTGGGTGCCCTTGGAGTTGAGATCCCCTAACAGTGTTCTTGGGGTCGCAGGTTTGAGCACAAGGCTGCCTGCAGGGCCGCTTCGAAGGCCAAAAGCCAGGTGTTTGCCAGGAGGAACTCTCCACCTAGCTCCAAGTCTCCAGGGTGGCGGCCTCCACAGGGACTCTTCACCCCTCCGGCCAAGAGGGTGTCCCGTCGCGGCGTGGGAGAGAAAGACCCCAGCCACACAGTTCACTCCCCAGGCGCCAGGTGGCCTCAGGGCTCAGGGGAGACTGGGCCCTGGCGGGCAACGGGGAAGTCCCCCCCCCCACCCACAGGCCCAGAGGACACTGAGCCCTGGCAGGCGAGGGGCGCTCACCCACAGGGCCCAGGGCAGACTGAGCCCTGGCGAGGGAGGGGCACCACCCACGGGCCCCAGAGGAGACCCACTGGGAACTGCTGGGCGAGGGGCGCTCACCCCTCAGGACCCAGAGGGGACTGAGCCGGGGGCGCTCAGCCTCGGGACACAGAGGACACTGGGGACCAGCGGGCGAGGGGCGCTCACCCGCGGGCCCCAGAGGTCACTGGGTCCCTGGCGCGCCTGGGGGGCTAACCCAGAGGCCCGGGCACACCGAGGACCCGCGGGCGAGGGGCGCTCACCCGCAGGCCCCGGAGGACAAGGAAGCCTGCTGGGCCCCCCCACAAGGCAGGCGGCTCACCCACAGGACCCTGGGGACACTGGGCACTGGCGGGCGAGGGGCGCTCACCCGCAGGACGCAGTGCAGAAGGAATGCCAGGGACCCAGGGGCCCTGCCAAGCAGGACCCTGGGGAAAGGGAACAGGGCTGGGACCGCGGGGAGTTGGGGCGGGGGCCGCCAGGGCGCACCAGCAGCACGCCCAAGCACACTGAGCACTGAAGGCCCAGGGGCGCTCACCAGCAGGGCCCAGAGCGCCCTGGGGACTGCAGGCCGCCTGGGGCGCTCACCCACAGCCCGCAGGCCAGGCCCAGCACTGCTGAAGGGAGGGGTGCTAACCCCCAGGAAGGAAGGAAGCCTAAGCCCCCCACCCCCAGGGCCGGGGGGCTCCCCTGCACACTCAGGGCCGCCCGGAGCACTGCTGGGTGAGGGGCGCTCACCCCCAGAACCCCGAGCAGCCTGAGCGGCGCTGGGGGGCTGAGGGAGCTCACCCGCAGCAACCCTGGAGAATGAGTGCCTGTGGGCGAGGGGCGCTCACCACCAGGGCTCAGAGTCCTGGGCACCTTTGGCGGAGATGCCCTCAGCCCCAAGGCTCCCTTACCTGGGCCAGGGTGGGACAGTGGTGCCCTTTTCCCGGGTCTCAGCAGGTCCTCCATGACGGTGGGGAGATGTCCTCTGTCCAATCTCCCAGGCTCCCGCCCAGGCGGGCGTGGCTCCGGATCCAAGGGTCCCACAGGGTTCTTCCCTGGGGCCCAGAGAAGCGCCCGCTGGCGCGTCCCAGGAGATCCCCACAAGCCTTGGACATCCACATCCACTCTTCCCAGGGACCTCCGCCATCCCGGGCAGGTTGTGGTCATGCACAGGAGCACAGCCCCATGGGCCCAAGGGCCAGAAAACGCTGTGTCAGGCGGGATGGATCCGGGTCCTGGGTGCCCTTGGAGTTGAGATCCCCTAACAGTGTTCTTGGGGTCGCAGGTTTTGAGCACAAGGCTGCCTGCAGGGCCGCTTCGAAGGCCAAAAGCCAGGTGTTTGCCAGGAGGAACTCTCCACCTAGCTCCAAGTCTCCAGGGTGGCGGCCTCCACAGGACTCTTCACCCCTCCGGCCAAAGAGGGTGTCCCGTCGCGGCGTGGGAGAGAAAGACCCCAGCCACACAGTTCACTCCCCAGGCGCCAGGTGGCCTCAGGGCTCAGGGGAGACTGGGCCCTGGCGGGCAACGGGAAGTCCCCCCCCCCACCCACAGGCCCAGAGGACACTGAGCCTGGCAGGCGAGGGGCGCTCACCCACAGGGCCCAGGGCAGACTGAGCCCTGGCGAGGGAGGGGCACCACCCACGGGCCCCAGAGGAGACCCACTGGGAACTGCTGGGCGAGGGGCGCTCACCCCTCAGGACCCAGAGGGGACTGAGCCGGGGGCGCTCAGCCTCGGGACACAGAGGACACTGGGGACCAGCGGGCGAGGGGCGCTCACCCGCGGGCCCCAGAGGTCACTGGTCCCCTGGCGCGCCTGGGGGGCTAACCCCAGAGGCCCGGGCACACCCGAGGACCCGCGGGCGAGGGGCGCTCACCCGCAGGCCCCCGGAGGACAAGGAAGCCTGCTGGGCCCCCCCACAAGGCAGGCGGCTCACCCACAGGACCCTGGGGACACTGGGCACTGGCGGGCGAGGGGC
>NW_027516297.1:0-61850 GCF_048772815.1 Callospermophilus lateralis
ATTCATTCATGTATATAGGAGAGAACAGAGGGAAACCTAAAAATATAAACTGCTATTGTAAATGAACGCTTCAAACTAGGAGAACAACATTTGGTGAGTCAAGTGGGATTTGTGTACCCATCATTACCACCAAGTATCATCAAGAGTGGGTGAAAAAATATTTGCTGGTATTTCGGAAATTCGTTATTTCTTAGAAACTTGGCCACCCCTCAAAATGAAAGTGCTTTTCCACAGTCTGTGCCTAGGGCTACTTGAAGAGGAAACAAACCATAGAGACAAAACTGAGAACTCCTTTATTTTGTCAAGTTTCAAAGAGCTACTACAAACCATGTTGGATTTAGTGTTCCAAATTCATCTATCTATATAAGAGAGAACAAAGTGAAACCTAAAAATAAAAAATGCTACTGTAAACGAACACTTCAACCTAGGAGAACAAAATTTGGTGAGCCAAGCGGGATTTGTGTACTTGTCATTACCACCACGTATCGTCAAGATTGAGTGAAAAAGTATTTGCTGGTACTTCGTAAACTCGTAATTTCTTGGAAGCTTGGCAACTCCTTTCAATGAAAGTGCTTTTCCACAGTCTCTCTTTAGGGCTACTTGAAGAGGAAACAAATCATAGAGACAAAACTGAGAACTACTTTTTTGTCAAGTTTCAAAAGCTACTACGAACCATGTTGGATTTAGAGTTGCAAATTCATCTATCTATATAGGAGAGAACAGAGTGAAACCTAAATATAAAAACTGCTACTGTAGACGAATGCTTCAACCTAGAAAAACAAAATTTGGTGAGCCAAGTGGGATTGTTGTACTGATCAATACCACCACATATCATGCAGATTGGGTGAAAAAATATTTGCTGGTATTTCGGAAACTCGTTATTTCTTAGAAGCTTGGCAACCACTCTCAATGAAACTGCATTTCCACAGTCTGTGCCTAGGGCTACTTGAAGAGGAAACAAACCATAGAGACAAAACTGAGATCTCCTTTATTTTGTCAAGTTTCAAAGAGCTACTACAAACCATGTTGGATTTAGAGTTCCAAATTCATCTATCAATATAAGAGAGAAGAGAGTAAAACCTAAATATAAAAACTACTACTGTAGAGGAACGCTTAAACCTAGAAGAACACAATTTGGTGAGCCAAGTGGGATTTGTGTACTGATCATAACCACCAAGTATCATCAAGATTGGGTGAAAAAATATTTGCTCGTGTTTCGGAAACTCGTTATTTCTTAGAAGATTTGCAACCCCTTTCAATGAAAGTGCTTTTCCACAGTCTCTCCTTAGGGCTACTTGAAGAAGAAACAAATCATAGAGACAAAACTGAGAACTACTTTTTTTGTCAAGTTTCAAAGAGCTACTACAACCATGTTAGATTTAGAGTTCCAAATTCAGCTATCTATATAGGAGAGCACAGAGGGAAACCTAAAAATATAAACTGCTACTGTAAGCGAACGCTTCAACCTAGAAGAACAAAATTTGGTGAGTCAAGTGGGATTTGTGTACCGATCATTACCACCAAGTATCATCAAGATTGGGTGAAAAATATTTGCTGGTATTTGGGAAACTCGTTATTTCTTGGAAGCTTGGCAACCCCTTTCAATGAAAGTGCTTTTCCACAGTTTGTGCCTAGGGCTACTTGAAGAGGAAACAAACCAGAGAGACAAAACTGAGAACTCCTTTATTTTCTCAAGTTTCAAAGAGATATTACAAACCATGTTGGATTTAGAGTTCCAAATTCATCTATCTACTTAGGAGAGAACAGAGGGAAACCTAAAATTATGAACTGCTACTGTAAACGAACGCTTCAACCTAGAAGAACAAACTTTGGTGAGCCCAGTGGGATTTGTGTACTTGTCATTACCACCAAGTATCATCAAGATTATGTGAAAAAATATTTGCTGGTATTTCGGAAACTCGTAATTTCTTGGAAGCTTGGCAACTCCTTTCAATGAAAGTGCTCTTCCACAGGCTCTTCTTAGGGCTACTTGAAGAGGAAACAAATCATAGAGACAAATCTGATATCTCCATTATTTCTTCAAGTTTGAAAGAGCTACTACAAACCATGTTGGATTTAGAGTTCCAAATTAATCTATCTATATAGGAGACAACAGAGGGAAACCGAAATATAAAGACTACTACTGTAGACGAACGCTTCAACCTAGAAGAACAAAATTTGGTGGGCCAAGTGTGATTTGTGTACTGATCACTACCACCAAGTATCACCAAGATTCGGTGAAAAAATATTTGCTGGTTTTTGGAAACTCGTTATGTCTTAGAAGCCTGGCAACCCCTCTCAATGAAAATGCTTTTCCACAATCTTTGCCTAGGGCTACTTGAAGAGGATAAAAACCATAGTGACAAAACTGAGAACTCCTTTATTTTGTCAAGTTTCAAAGAGCTACTACAAACCATGTTGGATTTAGAGTTCCAAATTCATCTATCTATATAAGAGAAGGCAGAGTGAAACCTAAATTTGAAAACTGCTAGTGTAGACGAACGCTTAAACATAGAAGGACAAAATTTCGTTGGCCAAGCTGGATTTTTTGTACTTGTCATTACCACCACGTATCGTCAAGATTAGGTGAAAAAGTATTTGCTGGTATTTCGTAAACTCGTAATTTCTTGGAAGCTTGGCAACTAATTTCAAGGAAAGTGCTTTTCCACAGTCTGTGCTTAGGGCTACTGAAGAGGAAACAAATCATAGAGACAAAACTGAGAGCTACTTTTTTTGTCAAGTTTCAAAAAGCTAGTACAAACCATGTTGGATTTAGAGTTCCAAATTCCGCCATCTATATAGGAGAGAACAAAGGGAAACCTAAAAATATAGACTGCTACTGTAAACGAACGCTTCAAACTAGAAGAACTAAATTTGGTGAGTCAAGTGGGATTTCTGTACAGATCATTACCACCAAGTATCATCAAGATTGGGTGAAAAAATATTTGCTGGTATTTCGGAAACTCATTATTTCTTCCAAACTTGGCAACCCCTTTCAATGAAAGTGCTTTTCCACAGTCTCTCCTTTGGGCTACTTGAAGACGAAACAAATCATAGAGTCAATACTGAGAACTCCTTTATTTTGTCAAGTTTCAAAGAGCTACTACAAACCATGTTGGATTTAGAGTTCCAAATTCATCTATCTACATAGGAGAGAACAGAGGGAAACCTAAAAATATGAACTGCTAGTGTAAACGAACGCTTCAACCTAGAAGAACAAACTTTGGTGAGCCCAGTGGGATTTGTGTACTTGTAATTACCACCAAGTATCATCAAGATTGGGTGAAAAAATATTTGCTGGTATTTTGGAAACTCGTAATTCTTGGAAGCTTGGCAACTCCTTTCAATGAAAGTGCCTTTTCCACAGGCTCTTCTTAGTGCTACTTGAAGAGGAAACAAATCATAGAGACAAATCTGAGAACTCCATTATTTCTTCCATTTTCAAAGAGCTACTACAAACCATGTTGGATTTAGAGTTCCAAATTAATCTATCTATATAGGAGACAACAGAGCGAAACCTAAATATAAAAACTGCTACTGTAGACGAACGCTTCATCGTAGAAGAACACAATTTGGTGGGCCAAGTGTGATTTGTGTACTGATCACTACCACCAAGTATCACCAAGATTCGGTGAAAAAATATTTGCTGGTTTTTTGGAAACTCGTTATTTCTTAGAAGC
Source organism: Callospermophilus lateralis (assembly GCF_048772815.1). Lineage (NCBI taxonomy): Eukaryota > Metazoa > Chordata > Mammalia > Rodentia > Sciuridae > Callospermophilus > Callospermophilus lateralis. The sequence continues at coordinate 3,681 of NW_027516297.1, forward strand.
CTGGCAACCCCTCTCAATGAAAATGCTTTTCCACAATCTGTGCCTAGGGCTACTTGAAGAGGATAAAAACCATAGAGACAAAACTGAGAACTCCTTTATTTTGTCAAGTTTCAAAGAGCTACTACAAACCATGTTGGATTTAGAGTTCCAAATTCAGGTATCTATATAAGAGAGGGCAGAGTGAAACCTAAATTTAAAAACTGCTAGTGTAGACGAACGCTTAAACATAGAAGGACAAAATTTGGTTAGCCAAGCGGGATTTGTGTACTTGTCATTACCACCACGTATCGTCAAGATTGAGTGAAAAAGTATTTGCTGGTACTTCGTAAACTCGTAATTTCTTGGAAGCTTGGCAACTCCTTTCAATGAAAGTGCTTTTCCACAGTCTCTCCTTAGGGCTACTTGAAGAGGAAACAAATCATAGAGACAAAACTGAGAACTACTTTTTTGTCAAGTTTCAAAAGCTACTACGAACCATGTTGGATTTAGTGTTCCAAATTCATCTATCTATATAGGAGAGAACAGAGTGAAACCTAAATATAAAAACTGCTACTGTAGACGAATGCTTCAACCTGGAAAAACAAAATTTGGTGAGCCAAGTGGGATTGTTGTACTTATCAATACCACCACTTATCATGCAGATTGGGTGAAAAAATATTTGCTGGTATTTCGGAAACTCGTTATTTCTTAGAAGCTTGGCAACCACTCTCAATGAAACTGCTTTTCCACAGTCTGTGCCTAGGGCGACTTGAAGAGGAAACAAACCATAGAGACAAAACTGAGATCTCCTTTATTTTGTCAAGTTTCAAAGAGCTACTACAAACCATGTTGAATTTAGATTTCCAAATTCATCTATCAATATAAGAGAGAAGAGAGTAAAACCTAAATATAAAAACTACTACTGTAGAGGAACGCTTAAACCTAGAAGAACACAATTTGGTGAGCCAAGTGGGATTTGTGTACTGATCATTACCACCAAGTATCATCAAGATTGGGTGAAAAAATATTTGCTGGTATTTCGGAAACTCGTTATTTCTTAGAAGATTTGCAACCCCTTTCAATGAAAGTGCTTTTCCACAGTCTCTCCTTAGGGCTACTTGAAGAAGAAACAAATCATAGAGACAAAACTGAGAACTACTTTTTTTGTCAAGTTTCAAAGAGCTACTACAAACCATGTTAGATTTAGAGTTCCAAATTCAGCTATCTATATAGGAGAGCACAGAGGGAAACCTAAAAATATAAACTGATACTGTAAGCGAACGCTTCAACCTAGAAGAACAAAATTTGGTGAGTCAAGTGGGATTTGTGTACCGATCATTACCACCAAGTATCATCAAGATTGGGTGAAAAAATATTTGCTGGTATTTGGGAAACTCGTTATTTCTTGGAAGCTTGGCAACCCCTTTCAATGAAAGTGCTTTTCCACAGTTTGTGCCTAGGGCTACTTGAAGAGGAAACAAACCACAGAGACAAAACTGAGAACTCCTTTATTTTCTCAAGTTTCAAAGAGATATTAGAAACCATGTTGGATTTAGAGTTCCAAATTCATCTATCTACTTAGGAGAGAACAGAGGGAAACCTAAAATTATGAACTGCTACTGTAAACGAACGCTTCAACCTAGAAGAACAAACTTTGGTGAGCCCAGTGGGATTTGTGTACTTGTCATTACCACCAAGTATCATCAAGATTATGTGAAAAAATATTTGCTGGTATTTCGGAAACTCGTAATTTCTTGGAAGCTTGGCAACTCCTTTCAATGAAAGTGCTCTTCCACAGGCTCTTCTTAGGGCTACTTGAAGAGGAAACAAATCATAGAGACAAATCTGATATCTCCATTATTTCTTCAAGTTTGAAAGAGCTACTACAAACCATGTTGGATTTAGAGTTCCAAATTAATCTATCTATATAGGAGACAACAGAGGGAAACCGAAATATAAAGACTACTACTGTAGACGAACGCTTCAACCTAGAAGAACAAAATTTGGTGGGCCAAGTGTGATTTGTGTACTGATCACTACCACCAAGTATCACCAAGATTCGGTGAAAAAATATTTGCTGGTTTTTTGGAAACTCGTTATGTCTTAGAAGCCTGGCAACCCCTCTCAATGAAAATGCTTTTCCACAATCTTTGCCTAGGGCTACTTGAAGAGGATAAAAACCATAGTGACAAAACTGAGAACTCCTTTATTTTGTCAAGTTTCAAAGAGCTACTACAAACCATGTTGGATTTAGAGTTCCAAATTCATCTATCTATATAAGAGAAGGCAGAGTGAAACCTAAATTTGAAACTGCTAGTGTAGACGAACGCTTAAACATAGAAGGACAAAATTTCGTTGGCCAAGCTGGATTTTTGTACTTGTCATTACCACCACGTATCGTCAAGATTAGGTGAAAAAGTATTTGCTGGTATTTCGTAAACTCGTAATCTCTTTGAAGCTTGGCATCCCCTTTCAATGAAAGTGCTTTTCCACAGTCTCTCCTTTGGGCTACTTGAAGACGAAACTAATCATAGAGTCAATACTGAGAACTCCTTTATTTTGTCAAGTTTCAAAGAGCTACTACAAACCATGTTGGATTTAGAGTTCCAAATTCATCTATCCATATACGAGAGAACAGAGGGAAACCTAAAAATATAAACTGCTACTGTAAACGAACGCTTCAACCTAGAAGAACAAAATTCGGAAAGCCCAGTGGGATTTGTGTACTGATTATTACAACCAAGTATCATCAAGATTGGGTGAAAAAGTATTTGCTTGTATTTCGGAAACTAGTTATTTCTTGGAAGCTTGGCAACCCCTTTCAATGAAAGTGCTTTTCCACAGTCTGTGCCTAGGGCTACTTGAAGAGGAAACAAACCAGAGAGACAAAACTGAGAACTCCTTAATTTTCTCAAGTTTCAAAGAGATATTACAAACCATGTTGGATTTAGAGTTCCAAATTCATCTATCTACATAGGAGAGAACAGAGGGAAACCTAAAAACATGAACTGCTACTGTAAACGAACGCTTCAACCTAGAAGAACAAACTTTGGTGAGCCCAGTGGGATTTGTGTACTTGTCATTACCACCAAGTATCATCAAGATTATGTGAAAAAATATTTGCTGGTATTTCGGAAACTCGTAATTTCTTGGAAGCTTGGCAACTCCTTTCAATGAAAGTGCTCTTCCACAGGCTCTTCTTAGGGCTACTTGAAGAGGAAACAAATCATAGAGACAAATCTGAGAACTCCATTATTTCTTCAAGTTTCAAAGAGCTACTACAAACCATGTTGGATTCAGAGTTCCAAATTAATCTATCTATATAGGAGACAACAGAGGGAAACCGAAATATAAAGACTACTACTGTAGACGAACGCTTCAACCTAGAAGAACAAAATTCGGAAAGCCCAGTGGGATTTGTGTACTGATTATTACAACCAAGTATCATCAAGATTGGGTGAAAAAGTATTTGCTTGTATTTCGGAAACTAGTTATTTCTTGGAAGCTTGGCAACCCCTTTCAATGAAAGTGCTTTTCCACAGTCTGTGCCTAGGGCTACTTGAAAAGGAAACAAACCATAGAGACAAAAATGAGAACTACTTTATTTGGTCAAGTTTCAAAGAGCTACTACAAACCATGTTGGATGTAGAGTTCCAAATACATCTATCTAAATAGGAGACAACAGAGTGAACCATAATATAAAAATTGCTACTGTAGACGAACGCTTAAATCTAGAAGAACACAATTTGGTGAGCCAAGTGGGATTTATGTACTGATCATCACCACCAAGTAGCATCAAGATTGGGGACAAAATAATTGCTGGTATTTCGGAAACTCGTTATTTCTTAGAAGTTTGGCAAACCCTCTCAATGTAAGTGCTTTTCCCCAGTGTGTGCCTAGGGCTACTTGAAGAGGAAACAAACCATAGAAACAAAACTGAGAATTACATTACGTTGTCAAGTTTCAAAGAGCTACTACCAACCATGTTGGATTTAGAGTTCCAAATTCATCTATCTATATAGGAGAGAACAGAGGGAAACCTAAATATATAAACGACTACTGAAGTCGAACGCTTCAACGTAGAAGAACAAAATTTGGAGAGCCAAGTGGGATTTGTGTACTGATCATCACCACGAAGTATCATAAAGATTGGGTTAAAAAATATTTGCTGGTATTTCGGAAACTCGTTATTTCTTAGAAGCTTGGCAACCCCTATCAATGAAAGTGCTTTTCCACAGTCTGTACCTAGGGCTACTTGAAGAGGAAACAAACCATAGGGACAAAACTGAGAACTCCTTTATTTTGCCAAGTTTCAAAGAGCTACTACAAACCATGTTGGATTTAGAGTTCCAAATTCAACTATCTATATAGAAGAGAACAGAGTGAAACCTAAATATAAAAACTGCTACTGTAGATGAAGGCTTCAACCTAGAAGAACAAAATTTGGTGAGCCAAGTGGGATTTGTGTACTGATGATTACCACCATGTATCATCAAATTTGGGTGAAAAAATATTTCCGGTTTTTTCAGAAACTCGTTATTTCTTAGAAGCTTGGCAACCCCTCTCTAAAGTGCCTTTCCCCAGTCTGTGCCTAGGGCTACTTGAAGAGGAAACAAACCATAGAGACAAAACTGAGAACTCCTTTATTTTGTAAAGTTTCAAAGAGCTACTACAAACCATGTTGGATTTAGAGTTCCAAATTCATCTATCTATATAGGAGTGGACAGAGTGAAACCTAAAAGTAAAAACTGCTGCTGTAAACGAACACTTCAACCTAGAAAAAAAAATTTGGTGAGCCAAGTGGGATTTGTGTACTTGTCATTACCACCACGTATCATCAAGATTGGGTGAAAAAATAATTGCTGGTAATTCAGAAACTCGTTATTTCTTGGAAGCTTGGCAACCCCTTTCAATGAAAGTGCTTTTCCACAGTCTGTGCCTAGGGCTACTTGAAGAGGAAACAAACCATAGAGACAAAACTGAGAACTACTTTATTTTGTCAAGTTTCAAAGAGCTAGTACAAACTATGTTGGATTTAGAGTTCCAAATTCAGCTACCTTTATAGGAGAGAACAGAGGGAAAAATAAAAATATAAACTGGTACTTTAAACGAACGCTTCAAACTAGAAGAACAAAATTTGGTGTGTCAAGTGGGATTTCTGTACCGATCATTACCACCAAGTATCATCAAGATTGGGTGAAAAAATATTTGCTGGTATCTCGAAAACTCATTATTTCTTAGAGGCTTGACAACCCCTCTCAATGAAAGTGCTTTTCCACAGTCTGTGCCTAGGGCTACTTGAAGAGAAAACAAACCATAGAGACAAAACTGAGAACTACTTTATTTTGTGAAGTTTCAAAGAGCTACTACAAACCATGTTGGATTTAGATTTCCAAATTCATCTATCTATATAGGAGAGAACAGAGGGAAACATAATATAAAAATTGCTACTCTAGACGAATGCTTAAAACTAGACGAACACAATTTGGTGAGCCAAGTGGGATTCATGTACTGATCATTACCACCAAGTATAATCAAGATTGGGTGAAAAACTATTTGCTGGTATTTCGGAAACTCGTTATTTCTTAGAACCTTGGCAACCCCTCTCAAAGAAAGTGCTTTTCCACAGTCTGTGCCTAGGGCTACTTGAAGAGGAAACAAACCATAGAGACAAAACTGAGAACTACTTAATTTTGTCAAGTTTCAAATACTGACTACAAACCATGTTGGATTTGGAGTTCCAAATTCATCTATCTGTATAGGAGAGAACAATGTGAAACCTAAAATTAAAAACTACTGCTGTAAACGAACACTTAAACCTAGAAGAACGAAATTTGGTGAGCCAAATGGGATATGTGTACATGTCATTACTACCACGTATCATCAAGATCGGGTGAAAAAATATTTTCTGGTATTTCCGAAACTCGTTATTTTTTGGAAGCTTGGCAACCCCTTTCAATGAAAGTGCTTTTCCACAGTCTGTGCCTAGGGCTACTGAAAGAGGAAACAAACCATAAAGACGAAACTGAGAACTACTGTATTTTGTCATGTTTCAAAGAGCTACTACAAACCATGATTTATTTAGAGTTCCAAATTCATGTATCTATATAAGAGAGAACAGAGTGAAACCTACATATAAAATCTGCTACTCTAGACGAACTCTTCAACCTAGATGAACACAATTTGGTGAGCATAGTGGGATTTGTTTACTGATCATTACCACCACGAATCATTAAGATTGGGTGAAAAAATATTTGGTGGTATTTCGGAAACTCGTAATCTCTTGGAAGCTTGGCATCCCCTTTCAATTAAAGTACTTTTCCACAGTCTCTGCTTAGGGCTACTTGAAGAGGAAGCAAATCATAGAGACAAAACTGAGAATTACTTTACGTTGTCAAGTTTCAAAGAGCTACTACCAACCATGTTGGATTTAGAGTTCCAAATTCATCTATCTATATAGGAGAGAACAGAGGGAAACCTAAATATAAAAACGACTACTGAAGTCGAATGCTTCAACCTAGAAGAACAAAATTTGGTGAGCCAAGTGGGATTTGTGTACTGATCATTACCACGAAGTATCATCAAGATTGGGTGAAAAAATATTTCCTGGTATTTCGGAAACTCGTTATTTCTTAGAAGCTTGGCAACTCCTCTCAATGAAAGTGCTTTTCCACAGTCTCTGCCTAGGGCTACTTGAAGAGGAAATAATCATAGAGAGAAAACTGAGAACTCCTTTATTTTGTCAAGTTTCAAAGAGCTACTAGAAACCAAGTTGGATTTAGAGTTCCAAATTCATCTATTTATATAGGAGAGAACAGAGGGAAACCTAAAAATATAAACTGCTACTGTAAACGAACGCTGCAACCTAGAAGAACAAAATTTGGTGAACCAATTGGGAATGGTGTACATGTCAATACCACCACGTATCATCCAGATTGGGTGAAAAAATATTTGCTGGTATTTCGGAAACTCGTTATTTCTTAGAAGCTTGGCAACCCCTTTCAATGAAATTTCTTTTCCACAGTCTCTGCTTAGGGCTACTTGAAGAGGAAACAAACCATAGAGACAAAACTGAGAACTACTTTTTTTTTGTCAAGTTTCAAAGAGCTAGTACAAAATATGTTGGACTTAGAGTTCCAAATTCAGCTATCTATATAGGAGAGAACAGAGGGAAAAATAAAAATATAAACTGCTACTTTAAACGAACGCTTCAATCTAGAAGACCAAATCTGGTGAGTCAAGTGGGATTTCTGTACCGATCATTACCACCAAGTATCATCAAGATTGGGTGAAAAAATATTTGCTGGTATTTCGAAAACTCATTATTTCTTAGAGGCTTGGCAACCCCTGTCAATGAAAGTGCTTTTCCACAGTCTGTGCCTAGGGATACTTGAAGAGAAAACAAACCATAGAGACAAAAGTGAGAACTACTTTATTTTGTCAAGTTTCAAAGAGCTACTACAAACCATGTTGGATTTAGAGTTCCAAATTCATCTATCTATATAGGAGAGAACAGAGGGAAACATAATATAAAAATTGGTACTGTAGACGAAGGCTTAAAACTAGACGAACACAATTTGGTGAGCCAAGTGGGATTCATGTACTGATCATTACCACCAAGTATAATCAAGATTGGGTGAAAAACTATTTGCTGGTATTTCGGAAACTCGTTATTTCTTAGAACCTTGGCAACCCCTCTCAATGAAAGTGCTTTTCCACAGTCTGTGCCTAGGGCTACTTGAAGAGGAAACAAACCATAGAGACAAAACTGAGAACTACTTAATTTTGTCAAGTTTCAAATATTGACTACAAACCATGTTGGATTTAGAGTTCCAAATTCATCTATCTATATAGGAGAGAACAATGTGAATCCTAAAATTAAAAACAGCTGCTGTAAACGAACACATCAACCCAGAAGAACAAAATTTGGTGAGCCAAGTGGGATTTGTGTACTTGTCATTACCACCACGTATCATCAAGATTGGGTGAAAAAATATTTGCTGGTATTTCAGAAACTCCTTATTTTTTGGAAGCATGGCAACCCCTTTCAATGAAAGTGCTTTTCCACAGTCTGTGCCTAGGGCTACTTGAAGAGGAAACAAACCATAGAGACAAAACTGAGAACTACTGTATTTTGTCATGTTTCAAAGAGCTACTACAAAACATGATTTATTTAGAGTTCCAAATTCATGTATCTATATAAGAGAGAACAGAGTGAAACCTACATAAAAATCTGCTTCTCTAGACGAACGCTTCAACCTAGATGAACACAATTTGGTGAGCATAGTGGGATTTGTTTACTGATCATTACCACCACGAATCATTAAGATTGGGTGAAAAAATATTTGCTGGTATTTCGGAAACTCGTAATCTCTTGGAAGCTTGGCATCCCCTTTCAATGAAAGAGCTTTTCCACAGTCTGTGACTAGGGCTAATTGAAAAGGAAACAAACCATAGAGACAAAACTGAGAACTACTTTATTTTGTCAAGTTTCAAAGAGCTACTACAAACGACGTTGGATTTAGAGTTCGAAATTCATCTATCTATATAAGAGAGAACATAGTGAAACGTACATATAAATTCTGCTACTGTAAACGAACACTTCAACCGAGAAGAACACAATTTGGTGAGCCAAGTGGTTTCTGTGTACTGATCATTCCCACCAAGTATCATCAAGATTGGGTTAAAAAATATTTGCTGGTATTTCGGAAACTCTTTATTTATTAGAAGCTTGGCAACCCCTCTCAATGAAAGTGCTTTTCCACAGTCTGTGCCTAGGAATAATTGAAGAGGAAACAAACCATAGAGACAAAACTGAGATCTACTTTATTTGGTCAAGTTTCAAAGAGCTACTACAAACCATGTTGGATTTAGAGTTCCAAATTCATCTATCTATATAGGAGAGAACAGAGGGAAACATAATATAAAAATTGCTACTGTAGACAAACGCTTAAAACTAGAAGAACACAATTTGGTGAGCCAAGTGGGATTTCTGTACTGATCATTAACACCAAGTATCATCAAGATTGGGTGAAAAAATATTTGCTGGTATTTCGAAAACTCGTTATTTCTTAGAAGATTTGCAACCCCTCTCCATGAAAGTGCTTTTCCACAGTCTGTGTCTAGGGCTACTTGAAGAGGAAACAAACCATAGAGACAAAACTGAGAACTCCTTTAGTTTGTCAAGTTTCAAAGTGCTACTACAAACCATGTTGGATTTAGAGTTCCAAATTCATCTATCTATATAGGAGAGAACAGATTGAAACCTAAATATAAAAACTGCTACTGTAGACGAACGCTTCAACCTAGATGAACAAAATTTGGTGACCCAAGTGGATTTGTGTACTTGTCATTACCACCACGTATCATCAAAATTGGGTGAAAAAATGTTTGCTGGTATTTCGGAAACTCGTAATTTCTTGGAAGCCTGGCAACCCCTCTCAATGAAAGTGCTTTTCCACAGTCTCTGCTTAGGGCTACTTGAAGAGGAAACAAACCATAGAGACAAAACTGAGAACTAATTTTTTTGGCAAGTTTCAAAGAACTACTAAAAACCATGTTGGATTAAGAGTTCCAAATTCATCTATCTATATAGGAGAGAACAGACGGAAACCTAAATATAAAAACTGCTACTGTAGATGAACACTTCAACCTAGAAGAACAAAATTTGGTGAGCCAGGTGTTATTTGTGTAGTGATCATTACCACCAAGTATCATCAAGATTGGGTGAAAAAATATTTGCTGGTACTTCGGAAACTAGTTATTTCTTAGAAGCTTGGCAACCCCTCTCAATGAAAGTGCTTTTCCACAGTCTGTGCATAGGCTACTTGAAGAGGAAACAAACCATAGGGACAAAACTGAGAACTCCTTTATTTTGCCAAGTTTCAAAGAGCTACTACAAACCATGTTGGATTTAGAGTTTCAAATTCATCCATCTTTATAGGAGAGAACATAGGGAAACCTAAAAATTTTAACTGCTACTGTAAACGAATGCTTCAACCTAGAAGAACCTAATTTGGTTAGCCAAGAGGGATTTCTGTAATTGTCATTACCACCACGTATCATCAAGATTGGGTGAAAAAATATTTGGTGGTATTTCGGAAACTCATAATTTCTTGGAAGCTTGGCAACCCCTTTTAATGAAAGTGGCTTTTCCACAGTCTCTGCTTAGGGCTACTTGAAGAAAAAACAAACCATAAAGACAAAACTGAGAACTTTTTTATTTTGTCAAGTTTCAAAGATCTACTACTAGAGTTCCAAATTCATCTATCTATATAGGAGAGAACAGAGTGAAACCTAAATATAAAAACTGCTAATGTAGACGAACGCTTCAACCTAGAAGAAGAAAATTTGGTCAGCCAAGTGAGATTTGTTTACTTGTCTATACCACCACGTATCATCCAGATTGGGTGAAAAAATATTTACTGGTATTTCAAAAACTCGTTATTTCTTGGAAGTTTGGCAACCTCTTTCAATGAAAGTGCTTTTCCAGAGTCTCTTTATAGGGCTACATGAAGAGGAAACAAACCATAGAGACAAAACTGAGAACTACTTTATTTTGTCAATTTTCAAAGAGCTACTACAAACCATGTTGGATTTAGAGTTCCAAATTCATCTATCTATATAGGAGAGAACAGAGTGAAACCTAAATATAAAAATTGCTACTGTAGACGAACGCTTAAAACTAGAAGAACACAATTTGGTGAGCCAAGTTGTTTTTGTGTACTGACCATTACCACCAAGTATCATCAAGATTGGGTGAAAAAATATTTGCTGGTATTTCGGAAATTCGTAATTTCTTAGAAGCTTGGCAACCACTCTCAATGAAAGTGCTTTTCCACAGTCTGTGCCTAGGGCTACTTGAAGAGGAAACAAATCATAGAGACAAAACTGAAAAGTACTTTATTTGGTCAAGTTTCAAAGAGCTACTACAAACCATGTTGGATTTAGAGTTCCAAATTCATCTATCTATATAGGAGAGAACAGAGGGAAACCTAAATATAAAAAACTGCTACTGCAGACGAACGCTTCAACCTAGAAGAACAAAATTTGGTGAGGCAAGTGGGATTTGTGTACTGATCATTACCACCAAGTATCATCGAGATTGGGTGAAAAAATATTTGCTGGTATTTCGGAAACTCGTAATTTCTTGGAAGCTTGGCAACCCCTCTCAATGAAAGTGCTTTTTAACAGTCTGTGCCTAAGCTACTTGAAGAGGTAACAAACCATAGAGACATAACTGAGAACTTTTTTATTTTGTCAAGTTTCATAGAGCTACTAAAAACCATGTTGGATTTAGAGTTCCAAATTCATCTATCTATATAGGAGAGAACAGAGGGAAACCTAAAAATATAAACTGCAACTGTAAACGAACACTTCAAACTAGAAGAACAAAATTTGGTGAGTCAAGTGGTATTTGTGTACCGATCATTAAAACCAAGTATCATCAAGTTTGGGTGAAAAAATTATTGCTGGTATTTCGGAAACTCGTAATTTCTTGGAAGCTTGGCAACCCCTTTCAATTAAAGTGCTTTTCCATAGTCTGTGCCTGGGGCTACATGAAAAGGAAAAAAACAATAGAGACAAAAGTGAGAACTCGTTTATTTTGTCAAGTTTCAAAGACCTACTACAAACCATGTTGGATTTAGAGTTCCAAATACTTCTAACTATATAGGAGAGAACAGAGTGAAACCTAAATATATAAACTGCTTCTGTAGACGAATGCTTCAACCTAAAAGAACACAATTTGGTGAGCCAAGTGGGAAATGTGTACTGATCATTACCACCACGTATCATCAAGATTGGGTGAAAAAATATTTGCTTTTATTTCGGAAACTCGTAATTTCTTGGAAGATTGGCAACCCCTTTCAATGAAAGTGCTTTTCCACAGTCTCTGCTTAGGGCTACCTGACGAGGAAACAAATCATAGAGACAAAACAGAGAACTAATTTCTTTTTTGTCAAGTTTCAAAGAGCTACTACAAACCATGTTGGATTTAGAGTTCCAAATTCATCTATCTATATAGAAGAGAACAGAGGGAAACCTAAAAATATAAACTGCGAATCTAAACGAACGCTTCAAACTAGAAGAACAAAATTTGGTGAGTCAAGTGGTATTTGTGTACCGATCATTACCACCAAGTGTCATCAAGATTGGGTGAAAGAATATTTGCTGGTATTTTGGGAACTCGTTATTTCTTGGAAGCTTGGCAACCCCTTTAAATGAAAGTGCTTTTCCACAGTCTGTGCCTAGGGCTGCTTGAAGAGGAAACAAAGCATAGAGACAAAACTGAGAACTCCTTTATTTTATCAAGTTTCAAAGAGCTACTACAAACCATGTTGGATTTAGAGTTCCAAATTCTTCTATCTATATAGGAGAGATCAGAATGAAACCTAAATATAAAAAATGCTACTGTAGACGAACACTTCAACCTAGAAGAACACAATTTGGTGAGCCAAGTGGGATTTGGGTACTGATCATTACCACCAAGTATCATCAAGATTGGGTGAAAAAATATTTGCTGGTATTTCAGAAACTCGTTATTTCTTAAAAGTTTGCCAACCCCTCTCAATGAAATTGCTTTTCCACAGTCTGTGCCTAGGGCTACATGAAGAGGAAACAAAGCATTGAGACAAAACTGAGAACTCCTTAATTGTGTAAAGTTTCAAAGAGCTACTACAAACCATGTTGGATTTAGAGTTTCAAATTCATCTATCTATATAGAAGAGAACCGAGGAAACCTAAATATAAAACTGCTGCTGTAGACGAACACTTCAAACTAGGAGAACAAAATTTGTTGAGCCAAGTGGGATTTGTTTACCGATCATTACCACCACGTATCATCAAGATTGGGTGAAAAAATATTTGCTGGTATTACTGAAACTCGTTATTTCTTAAAAGCTTGGCAACCCCTATCAATGAAAGTGCTTTTTCACAGTCTGTGCCTTGGGCTACTTGAAGAGGAAACAAACCATAGAGACAAAACTGAGAACTCCTTTATTTTGTCAGGTTTCAAAGAGCTACTACAAACCATGTTTCATTATAGTTCCAAATTCGTCTATCTATATAGGAGAGAACAGAGTGAAACCTAAAAAAAAAAAAAAACCTGCTACTGTAAACGAACACTTCAACCTAGACGAACAAAATTTGGTGAGCCAAGTGCGATTTGTGTACTTGTCATTACCACCACGTATCATCAAGTTTGGGTGAAAAAATATTTGCTGGGATTTCGGAAACTCGTAAATTCTTTGAAGCTTGGCAACCACTTTCAATGATAGTGCTTTTAAACAGTCTCAGCTTAGGGCTACTTGAAGAGGAAACAAACCACAGAGACAAAATTGAGAACAACTTTATTTTGTCAAGTTTCAAAGAGCTACTAAAAAACCATGTTGGATTTAGAGTTCCAAATTCATCTATCTATATAGGAGAGAACAGAGTGAAACCTAAATATATAAACTGCTAGTGTAGACGAACGGTTAAACCTAGAAGAATAAAATTTGGGGAGCCAAGTGGGATTTATGTGCTTGTCATTACCACCACGTATCATCAAGATTGTGTGAAAAAATATTTGCTTTTATTTCGGAAACTCGTAATTTCTTGGAAGCTTGGCAACTCCATTCAATGAAAGTGCTTTTCCACAGTCTCTGCTTAGGGCTACCTGAAGAATAAACAAATCATAAAGAAAAAACAGAGAACTACTTTTTTTTGTCAAGTTTCAAAGAGCTACTACAAACCATGTTGGATTTAGAGTTCCAAATTCATCTATCTATATAGAAGAGAACAGAGGGAAACCTAAAAATATAAACTGCTAATCTAAACGAACGCTTCAAAATAGAAGAACAAAATTTGGTGAGTCAAGTGGTATTTGTGTACCGATCATTACCATCAAGTATCATCAAGATTCGGTGAAAGAATATTTGCTGGTATTTCGGGAACTCGTTATTTCTTGGAAGCTTGGCAACCCCTTTAAATGAAAGTGCTTTTCCACAGTCTGTGCCTAGGGCTACTTAAAGAGGAAACAAACCATACAGACAAAACTGAGAACTCCTTTATTTTATCAAGTTGCAAAGAGCTACTACAAACCATGTTGGATTTAGAGTTCCAAATTCTTCTATCTATATAGGAGAGAAAAGAGGGAAACCTAAATATAAATACTGCTACTGTAGACGAACACTTCAACCTAGAAGAACACAATTTGGTGAGCGAAGTGGGATTTGTGTACTTATCATTACCACCAAGTATTATCAAGATTGGGTGAAAAAATATTTGCTTTTATTTTGGAACTCGTTATTTTTGGAAGCTTGGCAACCACTTTCAATGAAAGTGCTTTTCCACAGTCTGTAGATAGGGCTACTTGCAGAGGAAACAAACCATAGAGACAAAATTGAGAATTCCTTTATTTTGTCAAGTTTCAAAGAGCTACTACAAACCATATTGGATTTAGAGTTCCAAATTCTTCTATCTATATAGGAGAGAACAGAGTGAAACCTGAATATAAAAACTGCTGCTGTAGACCAACGCTTCAACCTACAAGAACACAATTTGGTGAGCCAAGTGGGATTTGTGTACCGATCATTACCACCGAGTATATTTAAGATTGGGCGAAAAAATATTTGCTGGTATTTCGGAAACTCGTTATTTCTTAGAAGCTTGGCAACCCCTCTCAATGAAAGTGCTTTTCCACAGACTGTGCCTAGGGCTACTTGAAAGGGAACAAACCATAGAGACAAAACTCAGAACTCCTTTATTTTGTCAAGTTTCAAAGAGCTACTACAAACCATGTTGGATTTAGAGTTCCAAATTCATCTATCTATATAGGAGAGAACAGAGTGAAACTTAAAAAAAAAAAAAAAACTGCTACTGTAGACGAACGCTTCAACCTAGAAGAACAAAATTTGGTGAGCCAAGTGGGATTTGTGTACTGATCATTACTAGCAAGTATCATCAAGAATGGGTGAAAAAATATTTGCTGGTATTTTGGAAATTCGTAATTTCTTGGAAGCTTGGCAACCCCTATCAGTGAATGCGCTTTTCCACAGTCTCTGCTTTGGGCTTCTTGAAGAGGAAACAAACCATAGAGACAAAACTGAGAACTACTTTTTTTTGTGAAGTTTCAAAGAGCTACTACAAACCATGTTGGATTTAGAGTTCCAAATTTATCTATCTATATAGGAGAGAACAGAGGGAAACCTAAATACAAAAACTGCTACTGTAGATGAACGCTTCAACCTAGAAGAACAAAATTTGGTGAGCCAAGTGGGATTTGTGTACTTGTCATTACCACCACGTATTATCAAGATTGGGTGAATAAATATTTGCTGGTATTACGGAAATTCGTAATTTTTTGGAAGCTTTTCAACCCCTTTCAATGAAAGCGATTTTCCACAGTCTCTGCTTTGGGCTTATTGAAGAGGAAACAAACCATAGAGACAAAACTGAGAACTACGTTTTTTTGTCAAGTTTTAAACAGCTACTACAAACCATGTTGGATTTAGAGTTCCAAATTCATCTATCTATATAGGAGAGAACAGAGGGAAACCTAAATATAAAAACTGCTACTGCAGACGAACGCTTCAACCTAGAAAACAAAAATTGGTGACCCAAGTGAGATTTGTGTACTTATCATTACCAGAAAGTATCATCGAGATTGGGTGAAAAAATATTTGCTGGTATTTTGGAAACTCGTTATTTCTTAGAAGCTTGGCAGCCCCTCTCAATGAAAGTGCTTTTCCACACTCTGTACTAGGGATACTTGAAGAGGAAACAAACCACAGAGACAAAATTGAGAACAACTTTATTTTGTCAAGTTTCAAAGAGCTACTAAAAAACCATGTTGGATTTAGAGTTCCAAATTCATCTATCTATATAGGAGAGAACAGAGGGAAACCTAAATACAAAAACTGCTACTGTAGACGAACGCTTCAACCTAGAAGAACAAAATTTGGTGAGCCAAGTGGGATTTGTGTACTGATCATTACCACCATGTATCATCAAGATTGGGTGAAAAAATATTTGCGGGTATTTCGGAGACTCGTTATTTCTTAGAAGCTTGGCAACCCCTCTCAATGTAATTGCTTTTCCACAGTCTCTGCCTAGGTCTACTTGAAGAGGAAACAAACCACAGAGACAAAACTGAGAACTACTTTATTTTGTCAAGTTTCAAAGAGCTACTACAAACCATGTTGGATTTAGAGTTCCAAATTCATCTATCTATATAGGAGAGAACAGAGTGAAACCTAAAAAAAAAAAAAAAAAAAAAACTGCTACTGTAGACGAACGCTTCAACCTAGAAGAACAAAATTTGGTGAGCCAAGTGGGATTTGTGTACTTGTCATTACCACCACGTATCATCAAGATTGGGTGAATAAATATTTCCTGGTATTTCGGAAATTCATAATTTCTTGGAAGCTTGGCAACCCCTTTCAATGAAAGCGCTTTTCCACAGTCTGTGCCTAGGGCTACTTGAAGAGGAAACAAACCATAGAGACAAACCTGAGAACTACTTTTTTTGTCAAGTTTCATAGACCTACTACAAACCATGTTGGATTTAGTGTTCCAAATAATTCTATCTATATAGGAGAGAACAGAGTGAAACGTAAATGTATTAACTGCTACTCTAGATGAACGCTACAACCTAGAAGAACAAAATTTGGTGAGCCAAGTGGGATTTGTGTACTGATCATTACCACCAAGTATCATCAAGATTAGGTGAAAAAATATTTGCTGGTATTTTGGAAACTCGTTATTTTTTATAAGCTTTTCAACCCCTCTCTAGGAAAGTGCTTTTCCACAGTTTGTGCCTAGGGCTACTTGAAGAGGAAACATTCCTTAGAGACAAAACTGAGAACTCCTTCATTTTGTCAAGTTTCAAAGAGCTACTACAAACCATGTTGGATTTAGAGTTCCAAATTCATCTATCTATATAGGAGAGAACAGAGGGAAACCTAAAAATAAAAACTGCTACTGTAAAGGAACGCTTCAACCTGGAAAAACAAAATTTGGTGAGACATGTGGGATTTGTGTACTGATCATTACCACCAAGTATCATCAAGATTGGGTGAAACAATATTTGCTGTTATTTCGGAAACTCGTTATTTCGTAGAAGCTTGGCAACCCCTCCCAATGAAAGTGCTTTTCCACAGTCTGGGCCTAGGGCTACTGGAACGGAAACAAACCATAGAGACAAAACTGAGAACTCCTTTATTTTGTCAAGTTTCAAAAAGCTACTACAAACCATGTTTTGGATTTAGAGTTCCAAATTCATCTATCTATATAGGAGAGAATAGAGTGAACCTAAATATAAAAACTGCGACTGTAGACGAACGGTTAAAACTAGAAGAACAAAATTTGGTGAGCAAAGTAGGATTTGTGTACTTGTCGTTACCAACACGTATCATCAAGATTGGGTGAAAAAATATTTGCTGGTATTTCGGAAACTCGTAATTTCTTGGAAGCTTGGCAAATCCTTTCAATGAAAGTGCTTTTCCACAGTCTCTTCTTAGGTATACTTGAAGAGGAAACAAATCATAGAGACAAAATTGAGAACAACTTTTTTTGTCAAATTTCAAAGTGCTACTACAAACCATGTTGGATTTAGAGTTCCAAATTCATCTATCTATATAGGAGAGAACAGAGGGAAACCTAAATACAAAAACTGCTACTGTAGACGAACGCTTCAAAATAGAAGAACAAAATTTGGTGAGCCAAGTGGGATTTGTGTACTTGTCATTACCCCCATGTATCATCGAGAATGCGTGAAAAAATATTTGCTGGTATTTCGGAAATTCGTAATTTCTTGGAAGCTTGGCAACCCCTATCAATGAATGCGCTTTTCCACAGTCTCTGCTTTGGGCTTCTTGAAGAGGAAACAAACCATAGAGACAAAACTGAGAACTACTTTTTTTTGTCAAGTTTCAAAGAGCTACTACAAACCATGTTGGATTTAGAGTTCCAAATTCATCTATCTATATAGGAGAGAACAGAGGGAAACCTAAATTTAAAAACTGCTACTGCAGACGAAAACTTCAACCTAGAAGAACAAAATTTGGTGAGCCAAGTGGGATTTGTGTACTGATCATTACCACCAAGTATCATCAAGATTGGGTGAAAAAATATTTGCTGGTATTTCGGAAACTCGTTATTTCTTAGAAGCTTGCCAGCCCCTCTCAATGAAAGTGCTTTTCCACACTCTGTACTAGGGCTACTTGAAGAGGAAACCAACCACAGAGACAAAACTGAGAACTACTTTATTTTGTCAAGTTTCAAAGAGCTACTACAAACCATGTTGAATTTAGAGTTCCAAATTCATCTATCTATACAGGAGAGAACAGAGGGAAACCTAAAAATATAAACTGCTACTGTAAACGAATACTTCAACCTAGAAGACAAAATTTGGTGAGTCAAGTGGTATTTGTGTACCGATCATTACCCCAAAGTATCATCAAGATTGGGTCAAAAAATATTTGCTGGTATTTTGGAAACTCGTAATTTCTTGGAACCTTGGCAACAACTTTCAATGAAAGTGCTTTTCCACAGTCGGGCCTAGGGCTACTTGAAAAGGAAACAAACCATAGAGACAAAACTGAGAACACCTTTATTTTGTCAAGTTTCAAAGAGCTACTACAAACCATGTTGGGTTTAGAGTTTCAAATTCTTCTGTCTATATAGGAGAGAACAGAGTGAAACCTATATAAAAATTGCATCTGTAGAACAACTCTTCAACCTACAGGAACACAACTTGGTGAGCCAAGTGGGAATTGTGTACTGATCATTACCACCACGTATCATTAAGATTGGATGAAAAAATATTTGCTGGTATTTCGGAAACTCGTTATTTCTTAGAAGCTTGGCATCCCCTCTCAATGAAAGTGCTTTTCCACAGTCTGTGCCTAGGGCTACTTGAAAGGGAAACAAACCATAGAGACAAATCTGAGAACTCCGTTATTTTCTCAAGCTACAAAAAGCTACTGCTAACCATGTTGGATTTAGAGTTCCAAATTCCTCTATCTATATAGGAGAGAACAGAGGGAAACCTAAATACAAAAACTGCTACTGTAGACGAACGCTTCAACCTAGAAGCACAAAATTTGGTGAGCCAAGTGGGATTTGTGTACTGATCATTACCACCATGTATCATCAAGATTGGGTGAAAAAATATTTGCGGGTATTTCGGAAACTCGTTATTTCTTAGAAGCTTGGCAACCGCTAAAAATGAACGTGCTTTTCCACAGTCTGTGTCTAGGGCTACTTGAAGAGGAAACAAACCATAGAGACAAAATTGAGAACTCCGTTATTTTGTCAAGTTTCAAAGAGCTACTACAAACCATGTTGGATTTAGAGTTCCAAATTCTTCTATCTATATAGGAGTAACAGAGGGAAACCTAAATATAAAAACTGCTACTGTAGACCAACACTTCAACCTACAAAACACAATTTGGTGAGCCAAGTGGGATTTGTGTACTGATCATTACCACCAAGTATCATCAAGATTGGGTGAAAAAATATTTGCTGTTATTTCGGAAACTCGTTATTTCTTAGAAACTTTGCAACCCCTTTCAATGAAATTTCTTTTCCACAGTCTGTGACTAGGGCTACTTGAAGAGGAAACAAACCATAGTGACAAATCAGAGAACTCCTTTATTTTGTCAAGTTTCAAAGAGCTGCTACAAAACATTTTGGATTTAGAGTTTCAAATTCATCTATCTATATAGGAGAGAACAGAGGGAAACCTAAATACAAAAAATGCTACTGTAGACGAACGCTTCAACCTAGAAGCACAAAATTTGGTGAGCCAAGTGGGATTTGTGTACTAATCATTCCCACCAAGTATCATCAATATTGGGTGAAAAAATATTTGCTGGTATTTCAGAAACTCGTTATTTCTTAAAAGTTTGGCAACCACTCTCAAGGAAAGTGCTTTTCCACAGTCTGTGCCTAGGGCTACTTCAAGAGGAAACAAGGCATAGAGACAAAACTGAGAACTCCTTTATTTTGTCAAGTGTCAAAGATCCACTACAAACCATGTTGGATTTAGAGTTCCAAATTTATCTTTCTGTATAGGAGAGAATAGAGGGAGACCTAAAATAAAAACTGCTACTGTAAACGAATGCTTCACCCTAAAAGAAAAAAATTTGGTGAGCCAAGTGGGATTTGTGTATTTGTCATTACCACCACGTATCATCAAGATTGGGTGAAAAAATATTTGCTGGAATTTCGGAAATTCGTAATTTCTTGGAAGCTTGGCAACCCCTTTCAATGAAAGCGCTTCTCCACAGTCTCTGCTTAGGGCTACTTGAAGAGGAAACAAACCACAGAGACAAAACTGAGAACTACTTTTTTGTCAAGTTTCAAAGTGCTACTACAAACCATGTTTAATTTAGAGTTAAAAATTCATCTATCTATGTAGGAGAGAACAGAGGGAAACCTAAAAATATGAACTGCTACTGTAAACGAACACTTCAAACTAGAAGAACAAAATTTGGTGAGTCAAGTCGTATTTGTGTACCGATCATTACCACCAAGTATCATCCAGATTGGGTGAAAAAATATTTGCTGGTATTTCGGAAACTCGTTATTTCTTGGAAGCTTGGCAACCCCTTTCAATGAAAGTGCTTTTCCACAGTCTGTGCCTATAGCTACTTGAAGAGGAAACAAACCATAGAGACAAAACTGAGAACTCCGTTATTTTGTCAAGTTTCAAAGAGCTACTACTAACCATGTTGGATTTAGAGTTCCAAATTCATCTATCTATATAGGAGAGAACAGTGAAACCTAAATGTAAAAACTGCTACTGTAGACGAACGCTTCAACCTAGAAGAAAAAAATTTGGTGAGCCAAGTGGGATTTGTGTACGTGTCATTACCACCACGTATCATCCAGATTGGGTGAAAAAATATTTGCTGGAATATCGGAAACTCGTAATTTCTTCGAAGCTTGGCAACCCATTTCAATGAAAGTGCTTTTCCATAGTTTCTGCTTAGGGCTACTTGAAGAGGAAACAAACCATAGAGACAAAACTGAGAACTAATTTTTTTTGTCAAGTTTCAAAGAGCTACTACAAACCATGTTGGATTTAGAGTTCCAAATTCATCTATCTATATAGGAGAGAACAAAGTGAAACATAAATGTAAAAACTGCTACTGTAAACGAACGCTTCAACCTAGAAGAACACAATTTTGTGAGCCAAGTGGGAATTGTGTACTGATCATTACCACCTAGTATCATCAAGATTGGGTGAAAAAATATTTTCTGGTATTTCAGAAACTCGTTATTTCTTAGAAGATTGGCAAACCCTCTCATTGAAAGTGCTTTTCAACTGTCTGTGACTAGGGCTACTTGAAGAGGAAACAAACGATAGAGACAAAAACTGAGAACTCCTTCATTTTGTCAAGTTTCAAAGAACTACTTCAAACCATGTTGGATTTAGAGTTCCAAATTCCTCTATCTATATAGGAGAGAAGAGAGTGAAACCTAAATATAAAAACTGCTACTGTAGATGAACGGTTCAACTAGAAGAATAAAATTTAGTGAGCCAAGTGGGATTTGTGTACTTGTCATTACCAACACGTATCATCAAGATTGGTGAAAAAATATTTGCTGGTATTTCGGAAACTCGTAATTTCTTGGAAGCTTGGCAACCCCTTTCAATGAAAGTGCTTTTCCACAGTCTCTGCTTACGGCTACTTCAAGAGGAAATAAATCAGAGAGACAAAACTGAGAACTACATTATTTTTTCAAGTTTCAAAGAGCTACTACAAACCATGTTGGATTTAGTGTTCCAAATTCATCTATCTATATAGGAGAGAACAGAGTGAACCTTAATATAAAAACTGCTACTGTAGACGAACGGTTCAAACTAGAAGAACAAAATTTGGTGCCCAAGTAGGATTTGTGTACTTGTCATTACCACCACATATCATCAAGATTGCGTGAAAAAATATTTGCTGGTATATCGGAAACTTGTAATTTCTTGGAAGCTTGGCAACCACTTTCAATGAAAGTGCTTTTTTACAGTCTCTGCTTAGGGCTAGTTGAAGAGGAAACAAACCATAGAGACAAAACTGAGAACTACTTTATTTTGTCAATTTTCGTATACCTACTACAAACCATGTTGGATTTAGAGTTCAAAATTCTTCTATCTATATAGGAGTGAACAGAGTGAAACCTAAATGTAAAAAATGCTACTGTAGACGAACGCTTCAACCTAGAAGAACAAAATTTGGTTAGCCAAGTGGAATTTGTTTACTTGTCTATACCACCACGTATCATCCAGATTGGGTGAAAAAATATTTGCTGGTATTTCGGAAATTCGTAATTTCCTGGAAGCTTGGCAACCCCTTTCAGTGAAAGCGCTTTTGCACAGTCTCTGCTTAGGGCTACTTGAAGAGGAAACAAACCATAGACACAAAACTGAGGACTACATTATTTTGTCAAGTTTCAAAGAACTACTACAAACCATGTTGGATTTAGAGTTCCAAATTCATCTATCAATATAGGAGAGAACAGAGGGAAACATAAATAGAAAAACTGCTACTGTAGATGAACGCTTCAACCTAGAAGAACAAAATTTGGTGAGCCAAGTGGGATTTGTGTAGTGATCATTACCACCAAGTATCATCAAGATTGGTTGAAAAAATATTTGCTGGTATTTCGAAAACTTGTTATTTCTTAGAAGCTTGCCAACCAATCTCAATGAAAGTGCTTTTCCACAGTCTGTGCCTAGAGCTACTTGAAGAGGAAACAAACCATAGAGACAAAACTGAGAACTCCTTTATTTTTTCAAGTTTCAAAGAGTTACTACAAACCATTTTGGATTTAGAGTTCCAAATTCATCTATCTATATAGGAGAGAACAGAGGGAAACCTAAATACAAAAACTGCTACTCTAGACGAACGCTTCAACCTCGAAGAATAAAATTTGGTGAGCAAAGTGGGATTTGTGTACTGATCATTACCACCATGTATCATCAAGATTGGGTGAAAAAATATTTGTGGGTATTTCGGAAACTCGTTATTTCTTAGAAGCTTGGCAACCCCTTTCAATGAAAGCGCTTTTCCACAGTCTCTGCTTAGGGCTACTTGAAGAGGAAACAAACCATAGAGACAAAACTGAGAACTACCTTTTTGTCAAGTTTCAAAGTGCTACTACAAACCATGTTGGATTTAGAGTTAAAAATTCATCTATCTATATAGGAGAGAACAGAGGGAAACCTAAAAATATAAACTGCTACTGTAAACGAACACTTCAAACTAGAAGAACAAAATTTGGTGAGTCAAGTGGTATTTGTGGATCGATCATTACCACCAAGTATCATCAAGAGTGGGTGAAAAAATATTTGCTGGTTATTCGGAAAGTAGTTATTTCTTGGAAGCTTTGCAACCCCTTTCAATGAAAGTGCTTTTCCACAGTCTGTGCCTAGGGCTACTTGAAGAGGAAACAAACCATAGAGACAAAACTGAGAACTCCGTTATTTTGTCAAGTTTCAAAGAGCTACTACAAACCATGTTGGATTTAGAGTTCCAAATTCATCTATCTATATAAGAGAGAATAGAGGGAAACCTAAAAATAAAAACTGCTACTGTAAACGAACGCTTCAACCTAGAAGAAAAAAAATTTGGTGAGCCAAGTGGGATTTGTGTATTTGTCATCACCACCAGGTATCATCAAGATTGGGTGAAAAACTATTAGCTGGCATTTCGGAAATTCATAATTTCTTGGAAGCTTGGCAACCACTTCCAATGAAAGCGCTTTTCCTAAGTCTCTGCTTAGGGTGACTTGAAGAGGAAACAAACCATAGAGACAAAACTGAGAATTACTTTTTTGTCAAGTTTCAAAGTGCTACTACAAACCATGTTGGATTTAGAGTTAAAAATTCATCTATCTCTGTAGGAGAGAACAGAGGAAAACCTAAAAATATAAACTGCTACTGTAAACGAACACTTCAAACTAGAAGAACAAAATTTGGTGAGCCAAGTTTGATTTCTGTACTTGTCATTACCACCACGTATCATCCAGATTGGGTGAAAAAATATATGCTGGAATATCAGAAACTCGTAATTTCTTCGAAGCTTGGCAACCCCTTTCAATGAAAGTGCTTTTCCACAGTTTCTGCTTAGGGCTACTTGAAGAGGAAACAAACCATAGAGACAAAACTGAGAACTACTTTTTTTTGTCAAGTTTCAAAGAGCTACTACAAACCATGTTGTATTTAGAGTTCCAATTTCATCTATATATATAGGAGAGAACAGAGTGAAACCTAAATGTAAAAACTGCTACTGTAAACGAACGCTTCAACCTAGAAGAACACAATTTGTGCGCCAAGTGGTAATTGTGTACTGATCCTTACCACCTAGTATCATCAAGATTGGGTGACAAAATATTTGCTGTTATTTCAGAAACTCGTTATTTCTTAGAAGCTTGGCAACCCCTCTCATTGAAAGTGCTTTTCAATTGTCTGTGTCTAGGGCTACGTGAAGAGGAAACAAACCATAGAGACAAAACTGAGAACTCCTTCATTTTGTCAAGTTTCAAAGAGCTACTACAAACCATGTTGGATTTAGAGTTCCAAATTCATCTATCTATATCGGAGAGAACAGAGTGAAACCTAAAAATATAAACTGCTACTGTAAACGAACACTTCAAACTAGAAGAACAAAATTTGGTGAGTCAAGTGGTATTTGTGTACCGATCATTACCACCAAGTATCATCAAGAGTGGGTGAAAAAATATTTGCTGGTTATTCGGAAAGTAGTTATTTCTTGGAAGCTTTGCAACCCCTTTCAATGAAAGTGCTTTTCCACAGTCTGTGCCTAGGGCTACTTGAAGAGGAAACAAACCATAGAGACAAAACTGAGAACTCCGTTATTTTGTCAAGTTTCAAAGACCTACTACAAACCATGTTGGATTTAGAGTTCCAAATTCTTCTATCTATATAGGAGAGAACAGAGGGAAACCTAAATATAAAAACTGCTACTGTAGACCAACGCTTCAATCTACAAGAACACAATTTGGTGAGCCAAGTGGGATTTGTGTACTGATCATTACCACCAAGCATCATCAAGATTGGGTGAAAAAATATTTGCTGGTATTTCGGAAACCCGTTATTTCTTAGAAGCTTTGCAACCCCTCTCAATGAAAGTGCTTTTCCACAGTCTTTGACTAGGGCTACTTGAAGAAAACAAACCATAGTGACAAATCTGAGAACTCCTTTATTTTGTCAAGTTTCAAAGAGCTACTACAAACCATGTTGGATTTAGAGTTCCAAATTCATCTATCTATATAGGAGAGAACAGAGTGAAACCTAAATGTAAAAACTGCTACTGTAAACGAACCCTTCAACCTAGAAGAACACAATTTTGTGAGCCAAGTGGGAATTGTGTACTGATCATTACCACCTAGTGTCATCAAGATTGGGTGAAAAAATATTTGCTGGTATTTCGGAAACTCGTTATTTCTCAGAAGCTTTGTAACCTCTCTCAATGAAAGTGCTTTTCCACAGTCTTTGACTAGGGCTACTTGAAGACAACAAACCATAGTGACAAATCTGAGAACTCCTTTATTTTGTCAAGTTTCAAAGAGCTACTACTAACCATGTTGGATTTAGAGTTCCAAATTCATCTATCTATATAGGAGAGAACAGTGAAACCTAAATGTAAAAACGGCTACTTTAGACGAACGCTTAACCTAGAATAACAAAATATGGTGAGCCAAGTGGGATTTGTGTACTGATCATTACCACCATGTATCATCAAGATTGGGTGAAAAAATATTTGCTGGTATTACGGAAAATCGTTATTTCTTAGAAGCTTGGCAACCCCTCTCAATGAATGTGCTTTTCCACCGTCTGTGCCAAGGGGTACTTGAAGAGGAAAGAAACCATAGGGACAAAACTGGGAACTCCTTTGTTTTGTCAAGTTTCAAATATCTACTACAAACCATGTTGGATTTAGAGTTGCAAATTCATTGATCTATATAGGAGAGAACAAAGTGAAACCTAAAAATAAAAACTGGTGCTGTAAATGAACGCTTCACCTAGAAGAACAAAATTTGGTGAGCCAAGTGGGATTTGTGTATTTGTCATTACCACCACGTATCATCAAGATTGGGTGAAAAAATATTTGCTGGTAGTTCGGAAATTCGTAATTTCTTGGAAACTTGGCAACACTTTTCAAATAAAGCGCTTTTCCACAGTCTGTGCCTAGAGCTACTTGAAGAGGATACAAAACATAGAGACAAAACTGAGAAATCCTTTATTTTGTCAAGTTTCAAAGAGCTACTACAAACCATGTTGGATTTAGAGTTTCAAATTCACCTATCTATATAGGAGAGAACAGAGGGAAACCTAAATACAAAACTGCTACTGTAGATGAACGCTTCAACCTAGAAGAACAAAATTTGTTGAGCCAAATGGGATTTGTGTACTGATCATTACCACCAAGTATCATCAATATTGGGTGAAACAATATTTGCTGGTATTTCAGAAACTCGTTATTTCTTACAAGTTTGGCAACCCCTCTCAAGGAAAGTGCTTTTCCACAGTCTGTGCCTAGGGCTACTTGAAGAGGAAACAAGCCATAGAGACAAAACTGAGAACTCCTTTATTTTGTCAAGTTTCAAAGAGCTACTACAAACCATGTTGGATTTAGAGTTCCAAATTCATCTATCTATATAGGAGAGATTTGAGGGAAACCTAAAAATAAAAACTGCTACTGTAAACGAACGCTTCAACCTAGAAGAAAAAAATTTGGTGAGCCAAGTGGGATTTGTGTGTTTGTCATTACCACCATATATCATCAAGATTGGGTGAAAAAATATTTGCTGGCATTTTGGAAATTCGTAATTTCTTGGAAGCTTGGCAACCCCTTTCAATGAAAGCGCTTTTCCTAAGTCTCTGCTTAGGGTTACTTGAAGAGGAAACAAACCATAGAGACAAAACTGAGAACTACTTTTTTGTCAAGTTTCAAAGTGCTACTACAAACCATGTTGGATTTAGAGTTAAAAATTCATCTATCTATGTAGGAGAGAACAGAGGGAAACTTAAAAATATAAACTGCTACTGTAAACGAACACTTCAAACTAGAAGAACAAAATTTGGTGAGTCGAGTGGTGTTTGTGTACCAATCATTACCACCCGGTATCATCAAGATTGGTGAAAATATATTTGTTGGTATTTCGGAAGCTATTTATTTCTTGGAAGCTTGGCAACCCCTTTCAATGAAAGTGCTTCTCCACAGTCTGTGCCTAGGGCTACTTGAAGAGGAAACAAACCATAGAGACAAAACTGAGAACTCCGTTATTTTGTCAAGTTTCAAAGAGCTACTACTAACCATGTTGGATTTAGAGTTCCAAATTCATCTCTCTATATAGGAGAGAACAGTGAATCCTAAATGTAAAAACTGCTACTGCAGATGAATGCTTCAACCTAGAAGAACAAAATTTGGTGAGCCAAGTGGGATTTGTGTACTTGTCATTACCACCACGTATCATCCAGATTGGGTGAAAAAATATTTGCTGGTATATCGGAAACTCGTAATTTCTTCGAAGCTTGGCAACCCCTTTCAATGAAAGTGCTTTTGAACAGTTTCGGCTTAGGGCTACTTGAAGAGGAAACAAACCATAGAGACAAAACTGAGAACTACTTTTTTTTGTCAAGTTTCAAAGAGCTACTACAAACCATGTTGGATTTAGAGTTCCAAATTCAGCTATCTATATAGGAGAGAACAGAGGGAAACCTGAAAATATAAACTGCTACTTAAAGGAACGCTTCAAACTAGAAGAACACAATTTGGTGAGTCAAGTGAGATTTGTGTACCGATCATTACCACCAAGTATCATCAAGATTTTGTGAGAAAATATTTGCTGGTATTTCGGGAACTCCTAATTTCTTGGAAGCTTGGCAAACCCTTTCAATGAAAGTGCTTTTCCACAGTCTCTGCATACGGCTACTTGAAGAGGAAACAAACCACAGAGATAAAACTGAGAACTCCTTTATTTTGTCAAGTTTCAAAGAGCTACTAAAAACCATGTTGGATTTAGAATTCCAAATTCATCCATCTTTAAAAGAGACAACAGAATGAAACCTAAAAATAAAAACTGCTACTGTAAACGAAAGCTTCAAACTAGAAGAACAAAATTTGGTGAGCTAAGTGGAATTTGTGTACTTGTCATTACCACCATGTATCATCCAGATTGGGTGAAAAAATATTTGCCGGTTTTTGGAAACTCGTAATTTCTTGGAAGCTTGGCAACCCCTTTCAATGAAAGTGCTTTTCCACAGTCTCTGCTTAGGTCTACTTGAAGAGGAAACAAACCATAGAGACAAAACTGAGAACTCCTTTATTTTGTCAAGTTTCAAAGAGTTACTACAAACCATGTTGGATTTAGAGTTCCAAATTCATCTATCTATATTGGAGAGTACAGAGTGAAACCTAAATATAAAAACTGCTACTCTAGACGAACGCTCCAACCTAGAAGAACACAATTTGTGAGCCAAGTGGGATTTGTGTACTGATCATTACCACCAAGTATCATCAATATTGGGTGAAAAAATATTTGCTGGTATTTCGGAAACTTGTTATTTCTTAGAAGCTTGGCTACCCCTCTCAATGAAACTGCTTTTCCACAGTCTGTGCATAGGGCTACTTGTAGAGGAAATAAACCATAGAGACAAAACTGAGAACTACATTATTTTGTCAAGGTTCAAAAGCTACTACAAACCATGTTGGATTTAGAGTTCCAAATTCATCTATCTATATAGAAGAGAACAGAGTAAACCCTACATATAAAAAATACTACTGTAGATGAACGCTTCAACCTAGAAGAGCACAATTTGGTCAGCCAAGTGGGTTTTTTGTACTGATCATTACCAACACGTATCATCAAGACTGGGTGAAAAAATATGTGCTGGTATTTCCGAAAAACGTAATTTCTGGGAAGCTTGTCAACCCCTCTCAATAAAAGTGCTTTTCCACAGTCTACGCCTAGGGCTTCTTGAAGAGGAAACAAACCATAGAGACAAAACTGAGAACTCCTTTATTTTGTCAAGTTTCAAGGAGCTACTACAAACCATGTTGGATTTAGAGTTCCAAATTCAACTATGTATATAGGATGGAACAGAGGGAAATCGAAAAATATAAACTGCTATTGTAAACGAACGTTTAAAAGTAGAAGAACAAAATTTGGTGTGCCAAGTGGGATTTGTGTACCGATCATTACCACCAAGTGTCATCAAATTGGATGAAAAAATATTTGCTGGTATTTCGGAAACTCGTTATTTTTTGGAAGCTTGGCAACCGCTCTCAATGAAAGTCCTTTTCCACAGTCTGTGCCTAGGGCTACTTGATGAGGAAATAAACCATAGAGACAAAACTGAGATCTACTTTCTTTTGACAAGTTTCAAACAGCTACTACAAAACATGTTGAATTTAGAGTTCCTAATTCATCTATCTATATAGAAGAGAACAGAGTGAAACCTACATATAAAAACTGCTACTATAGACGAATGCTTCAACCTAGAAGAACACAATTTGGTCAGCCAAGTGGGTTTTTTGTACTGATCATTACCACCACGTATCATCAAGTTTGGGTGAAAAAATATTTGCTGGTATTTCGGAAATCGTAATTTCTTGGAAGCTTGGCAACCCCTTTCAATGAAAGTGCTTTTCCACAGTCTCTGCTTATGGCTACTAGAAAAGGAAACAAACCATAGAGATAAAACTGAGAACTCCTTTATTTTGTCAAGTTTCAAAGAGCTACTAAAAACCATGTTGGATTTAGAATTCCAAATTCCTCTATCTATAAAGGAGAGAACAGAATGAAACCTAAAAATAAAAACTGCTACTGTAAACGAAAGCTTCAAACTAGAAGAACAAAATTTGGTGAGCTAAGTGGAATTAGTGTACTTGTCATTACCACCATGTATCATCCCGATTGGGTGAAAAAATATTTGCCGGTATTGTGGAAACTCGTAATTTCTTGGAAGCTTGGCAAACCCTTTCATTGAAAGTGCTTTTCCACAGTCTCTGCTTAGGTCTACTTGAAGAGAAGACAAACCATAGACACAAAACTGAGAACTCCTTTATTTTGTCAAGTTTCAAAGAGCTACTACAAAACATATTGGATTTAGAGTTCCAAATTCATCTATCTATATTGGAGAGTACAGAGTGAAACCTAAATATAAAAACTGCTACTCTAGACGAACGCTCCAACCTAGAAGAACACAATTTGGTGAGCCAAGTGGGATTTGTGTACTGATCATTACCACCAAGTATCATCAAGATTGGGTGAAAAAATATTTGCTGGTATTTCGGAAACTTGTTATTTCTTAGAAGCTTGGCTACCCCTCTCAATGAAAGTGCTTTTCCACAGTCTGTGCATAGGGCTACTTGTAGAGGAAATAAACCATAGAGACAAAACTGAGAACTACATTATTTTGTCAAGGTTCAAAGAGCTACTACAAACCATGTTGGATTTAGAGTTCCAAATTCATCTATCTATATAGAAGAGAACAGAGTAAAACCTACATATAAAAAATTCTACTGTAGATGAACGCTTCAACCTAGAAGAACACAATTTGGTCAGCCAAGTGGGTTTTTTGTACTGATCATTAACAACACTTATCATCAAGATTGGGTGAAAAAATATGTGCTGGTATTTCGGAAAATCGTAATTTCTGGGAAGCTTGACAACCCCTCTCAATAAAAGTGCTTTTCCACAGTCTATGCCTAGGGCTACTTGAAGAGGAAACAAACCATAGAGACAAAACTGAGAACTCCTTTATTTTGTCAAGTTTCATAGAGCTACTACAAACCATGTTGGATTTAGAGTTCCAAATTCAGCTGTCTATATAGGAGAGAACAGAGGGAAACTTAAAAATATAAACTGCTACTGTAAACGAACGCTTCAACCTAGAAGAACAAAATTTGGTTAGCCAAGTTGGATTTGTGTACTTGTCATTACCACCAAGTATCATCAAGACTGGGTGAAAAATATTTGCTGGTATTTCGGAAACCCGTAATTTCTTGGAAGCTTGGCAACCCCTTTCAATGAAAGTGCTTTTCCACAGACTCTGCTTAGGGCTACTTGAAGAGGAAACAAATCATAGAGACAAAACTGAGAACTCCTTTACTTTGTCAAGTTTCAAAGAGCTACTACAAACCATGTTGGTTTTAGAGTTCCAAATTCATCTATCTATATAAGAGAGAATAGAGGGAAACCTAAAAATATAAACTGCTACTGTAAACGAACGCTTAAAACTAGAAGAACAAAATTTGGTGCGCCAAGTGGGATTTGTGTACCGATCATTACCACCAAGTATCATCAAATTGGTTGAAAAAATATTTGCTGGTATTTCGGAAACTCGTAATTTCTTGGAATCTTGGCCAACCCTTTCAATGAAAGTGCTTTTCCGCAGTCTCTGCTTAGGGCTACTTGAAGAGGAAACAAATCATAAAGACAAAACTGAGAACTTCTTTATTTTGTCAAGTTTCAAAGAGCTAATACAATCCATGTTGGATTTAGAGTTCCAAATTCATCTAACTATATACGAGAGAACAGATTGAAACCTACATATAAAAACTGCTACTGTAGACGAACGCTTAAACCTAGAAGAACAAAATTTGGTGGGCCAAGTGGTATTTGTGGACTGATCATTACCACCAATATCATCAAGATTGGGTGAAAAAATATATGCTGGTATTTCGGAAACTCGTTATTTCTTAGAAGCTTGGCAACCCCTCTCAATGAAAGTGCTTTTCCACAGTCTGTGCTTAGGGATACTTGAAGAGGAAACAAACCATAGAGACAAAACTGAGAACTCCTTTATTTGTCAAGTTTCAAAGAGCTACTACAAACCATGTTGGATTTAGAATTCCAAATTCATCTATGTATAAAGGAGAGAACAGAATGAAACCTAAAAATAAAAACCGCTACTGTAAACGAAAGCTTCAAACTAGAAGAATAAAATTTGGTGAGCTAAGTGGAATTTGTGTACTTGTCATTACCACCATGTATCATCCAGATTGGGTGAAAAAATATTTGCCGGTTTTTGGAAACTCGTAATTTCTTGGAAGCTTGGCAACCCCTTTCAATGAAAGTGCTTTTCCACAGTCTCTGCTTAGGTCTACTTGAAGAGGAAGCAAACCATAGAGACAAAACTGAGAACTCCTTTATTTTGTCAAGTTTCAAAGAGTTACTACAAACCATGTTGGATTTAGAGTTCCAAATTCATCTATCTATATTGGAGAGTACAGAGTGAAACCTAAATATAAAAACTGCTACTCTAGACGAACGCTCCAACCTAGAAGAACACAATTTGGTGAGCCAAGTGGGATTTGTGTACTGATCATTACCACCAAGTATCATCAATATTGGGTGAAAAAATATTTGCTGGTATTTCGGAAACTTGTTATTTCTTAGAAGCTTGGCTACCCCTCTCAATGAAAGTGCTTTTCCACAGTCTGTGCATAGGGCTACTTGTAGAGGAAATAAACCATAGAGACAAAACTGAGAACTACATTATTTTGTCAAGGTTCAAAGAGCTACTACAAACCATGTTGGATTTAGAGTTCCAAATTCATCTATCTATATAGAAGAGAACAGAGTAAACCCTACATATAAAAAATACTACTGTAGATGAACGCTTCAACCTAGAAGAACACAATTTGGTGAGCCAAGTTGGATTTGTGTATTGATCATTACACCCACGCATCATCAAGATTGGGTGAAAAAATATTTGCTGGTATTTCGGAAACTCGTTATTTCTTAGAAGTTTGGCAACCTCTCTCTATGAAAGTGCATTACCACAGTCTGTGCCTAGGACTACTTGAAGAGGAAACAAACCATTCAGACAAAACTGGGAACTACTTCATTTTGTCAAGTTTCAAAGAGCTACTACAAACCATGTTGGATTTAGAGTTCCAAATTCATCTATCTATATAGGAGAGAACAGAGGGAAACCTAAATATAGAAACTGCAACTGTAGACGAATGCGTAAACCAAGAAGAACAAAATTTGGTGAGCCAAGTGGGATTTGTGTACTTGTTATTACCACCAATTATCATCAAGATTTTGTGAAAAAATATTTGCTGGTATTAAGGAAACTCTTTATTTCTTAAAAGGTTCTCAACCCCTCAATAGAAGTGCTTTTCCACAGTCTGTGCTTAGGGCTACTTAAAGAGGAAACAAACCATAGAGACAAAACTGAGAACTCCATTATTTTGTCAAGTTTCAAAGTTCTACTACCAACCATGTTGGATTTAGAGTTCCAAATTCATCTATCTATATAGGAGAGAACAGAGTGAAATCTAAATATAAAAACTGCTACTGTAGAAGAACTCTTCAACCTAGAAAAAAATTTGGTGCGCCAAGTGGGATTTGTGTACCGATCATTACCACCAAGTGTCATCAAATTGGGTGAAAAAATATTTGCTGGTATTTCGGAAACTCATTATTTTTTGGAAGCTTGGCAACCCCTCTCAAAGAAAGTCCTTTTCCACAGTCTGTTCCTAGGGCTACTTGATGAAGAAATAAACCATAGAGACAAAACTGAGAACTACTTTCTTTTGACAAGGTTCAAAGAGCTACTACAAACCATGTTGAATTTAGAGTTCCTAATTCATCTATCTATATAGAAGAGAACAGAGTGAAACCTACATATAAAAACTGCTACTATAGACGAATGCTTCAACCTAGAAGAACACAATTTGGTCAGCCAAGTGGGTTTTTTGTACTGATCTTTACCACCAAGTATCATCAAGATTGGGTGAAAAAATATTTGCTGGTATTTCGGAAACTTGTTATTTCTTAGAAGCTTGGCTACCCCTCTCAATGAAACTGCTTTCCCACAGTCTGTGCATAGGGCTACTTGTAGAGGAAATAAACCATAGAGAAAAAACTGAGAACTACATTATTTTGTCAAGTTTCAAAGAGGTACTACAAACCATGTTGGATTTAGAGTTCCAAATTCATCTATCTATATAGAAGAGAACAGAGTAAAACCTACATATAAAAAATACTACTGTAGATGAACGCTTCAACCTAGAAGAACACAATTTGGTCAGCCAAGTGGGTTTTTTGTACTGATCATTACCAACACGTATCATCAAGATTGGGTGAAAAAATATTTGCTGGTATTTCGGAAACTCGTAATTTCTTGGAAACTTGGCAACCCCTTTCAATAAAAGTGCTTTTGCACAGTCTCTGCTTAAGGCTACTTGAAGAGGAAACAAACCATAGACACAAAACTGAGAACTTTTTTATTTTGTCAAGTTTCAAAGAGCTACTACAACCATGTTGTATTTAGAGTTCCAAATTCTTCTAACTATATAGAAGAGAACAGAGTGAAACCTAAATATAAAAACTGCTACTGTAGACGAACGCTTAAACCTTGAAGAACAAAATTTGGTGAGCCAAGTGGGATTGGGGTACTCATCATTACCATCAAGTATCATCAAGATTGGTTGAAAAAATATTTGCTGGTATTTCGGAAACTCGTTATTTCTTAGAAGCTTGGCAACCCCTCTCAATGAAAGTGCTTTTGCACAGTCTGTGCCTAGGGCTACTTGAAGAGGAAACAAACTATAGAGACAAAAGTGAGAACTCCTTTATTTTGTCAAGTTTCAAAGAGCTACTACAAACCATGTTGGATATAGAGTTCCAAATTCATCTATCTATATAATAGAACACAGAGTGAAACCTAAATATAAAAACTGCTACTGTAGACGAATGCTTTAACCTAGAAGAACACAATTTGGTGAGCCAAGTGGGATTTGTGTACTGATCTTTACCACCACGTATCATCAAGATAGGGTGAAAAAATATTTGCTGATATTTCAGAAACTCGTTATTTCTTAGAAGCTTGGCAACCCCTTTCAGAGAAAGTGCTTTTCCACTGTCTCTGCTTAGGGCTACTTGAAGAAGAAACAAACTATGGAGACAAAACTGAGAACTCCTTTATTTTGTCAAGTTTCAAAGAGCTACTACAAACCATGTTTTATTTAGAGTTCCACATTCATCCACCTATATAATAGAAAACAGAGTGAAACCTAAGTATAAAAACTGCTACTCTAGACGAACGCTTCAACCTAGAAGAACACACTTTGGTGAGCCAAGTGGGATTTGTGTCCTGATCATTACCACCAAGTATCATTAAGATTGGGTAAAAAAATATTTGCTGGTATTTCGGAAACTCGTTATTTCTTAGAAGCTTGGCAAGCACTCTCAATGAAAGTGCTTTTCCACAGTCTGTGCCTAGGGCTACTTGAAGAGTAAACAAACCATAGAGACAAAACTGAGAACTCCTTTATTTTGTCAAGTTTCAAAGAGCTACTACAAACCATGTTGGATATAGTGTTCCAAATTCATCTGTCTATATAATAGAACACAGAGTGAAACCTAAATATAAAAACTGCTACTGTAGACGATCGCTTCAACCTAGAAGAACAAAATTTGGTGAGCCAAGTGGGATTTGTGTACTGAGATTACCACCAAGTATCATCAAGATTGGGTGAAAAAATATTTGCTGGTATTTCGGAAACTCGTTATTTCTTAGAAGTCTGGCAACCCTTCTCAATGAAAGTGGTTTTCCACCGTCTGTGCCTATTGTTACTTGATGAGGAAACAAACCATACAGACAAAACTGAGAACTACTTTATTTTGTCACGTTTCAAAGAGCTACTACTAACAATGTGGGATTTAGTGTTCCAAATTCATCTGTCTATATAGGAGAGAACAGAGTAAAACCTAAAAATATAAACTGCTACTGTAAACGAACGCTTCAACCTAGAAGAACAAAATTTATTGAGTCAAGTGGGATTTGTGTACTTGTCATTACCAACTCGTATCATCCACATTGGGTGAAAAAATATTTGCTAGTATTTCGGAAACTCGTAATTTCTTGGAAGCTTGGCAACCCCTTTCAATGAAAGTGCTTTTCCACAGTCTCTGCTTAGGGCTACTTGAAGCGGAAACAAAACATAGAGACAAAACTGAGAACTACTTTCTTTTCTCAAGTTTCAAAGAACTACTACAAACCATGTTGTATTAGAGTTCCAAATTCATTAATCTATATAGGAGAGAACAGAGGGAAATCTAAAAATAAAAGCTGCTACTGTAAACGAACGCTTCAACCTAGAAGAACAAAATTTGGTGAGCCAAGTGGGATTTGTGTATCTATCATCACCACCACGTATCATCAAGATTGGGTGAAAAAATATTTGCTGGTATTTCGGAAACTCGTTATTTCTTGGAAGCTTGGCTACCCCTTTCAACGAAAGTGCTTTTACACAGTCTCTGCTTAGGGCTAATTGAAGAGGAAACAAACCATGGAAACAAAACTGAGAACTACTTTTTATTTGTCACATTTCAAAGAGCGACTACAAACCATTTTGGATTTAGAGTTCCAAATTCATCTATCTATATAGGAGAGAACAGAGTGAAACCTAAATATAAAAACTGCTACTGTAGAAGAACGCTTAAACCTAGAAGAACAAAATTTGGTGAGCCAAGTGGGATTTGTGTTCTTGTCATTACCACCAAGTATCATCAAGATTGAGTGAAAAAATATATGCTGGTATTTCGGAAACTCGTTATTTCATAGAAGCTTGGAAACCCCTCTCAATGAAAGTGCTTTTCCACAGTCTGTGCCTAGGGCTACTTGAAGAGGAAACAAACCATAGAGACAAAAGTGAGAACTCCTTTATTTTGTCAAGTTTCAAAGAGCTACTACAAACCATGTTGGATTAAGAGTTTCAAATGCATCTATCTATATAGGAGAGAACAGAGGGAATCCTAAAAATAAAAACTGCTACTGTAAACGAACGCTTCAACCTAGAAGAACAAAATTTGGTGAGCAAAGTCGGATTTGTGTACCCATCATTACCACCACGTATCATCAAGATTCAGTGAAACAATATTTGCTGGTATTTCAGAAACTCGTAATTTCTTGAAAGCTTGGCAATGCCTTTCACTGAAAGTGCTTTTCCACAGTCTCTGCTTAGGGCTACTTGAAGAGGAAACAAATGATAGAGGCAAAACTGAGAACTCCTTTATTTTTTTCAAGTGTCAAAGAGCTACTACAAACCATGTTGGATTTAGAGTTCCAAATCCATCTATCTATATAGGAGAGAACAGAGGGTAACCTAAAAATATAAACTGCTACTGTAAAAGAACGCTTCAACCTAGAAGAACAAAATTTGGTGAGTCAAGTGGGATTTTTGTTCCGATCATTACCACCAAGTATCATCAAGATTGGGTGAAAAAATATTTGCTGTTATTTCGGAAACTCGTTATTTCTTAGAAGCTTCGCAACCCCTCTCAATGAAAGTGCTTTTCGAAAGTCTGTTCCTAGGGCTACTTGAAGAGGAAACAAACTATAGAGACAAAACTGAGAACTTTTTTATTTTGTCAAGTATCAAAGAGCTACTACAAACCATGTTGGATTTAGAGTTTCAAATTTATCTGTCTACATAGAAGAGAACAGAGTGAAACCTAAACATAAAAACTGCTACTGTAGATGAACGCTTCAACCTAGAAGAACAGAATTTGGTGAGCCAAGTGGGATTTGTGTACCGATCATTACCACCAAGTATCATCAAGATTGCTTCAAAAAATATTTGCTGGTGTTTCGGAAACTCGTAATTTCTTGAAAGCTTGGCAACCCATTTTAATGAAATTTCTTTTCTACAGTCTCTGCTTAGGGCTACTTGAATAAAAAACAAACCATAGAGACAAAACTGAGAACTACTTTTTTTGTCTGGTTTCATAGAGCTACTTCAAACCATGTTGGATTTAGAGTTCCAAATTCATCTATCTATATAGGAGGAACAGAGCGAACCTAAATATAAAAACTGCTACTGTAGACGGACGCTTCAAACTAGAAGAACAGAATTTGGTGAGCCAAGTGGGATTTGTGTCCTGATCATTACCACCAAGTACCATCAAGATTGGTAAAAAAAATATTTGCTGGTGTTTCAGAAAATCGTTATTTCTTGGAAGCTTGGCAACCCCTTTCAATGAAAGTGCTTTTCCACAGTCTGCTTAGGGCTACTTGAAGAGGAAGCCAATCATAGAGACAAAACTGAGAACTACTTTTTTTGGTCAAGTTTCAAAGAGCTACTACAAACCATGTTGGATTTAGTGTTCCAAATTCAGCTATCTATATTGGAGATAACAGAGAGAAACCTAAAAATATAAAGTGCTACTGTAAACGAACGCTTCAAACTAGAAGAACAAAATTTGGTGATCCAAGTGGGATTTGTGTACTTGTCATTACCACAACGTATCATTAAGATTGGTTGAAAAAATATTCGCTGGTATTTTGGAAACTTGTAATTTCTTGGAAGCTTGGCAACTCCTTTCAATGAAAGTCCTTTTCCAAAGTCTCTGCTTAGGGCTACATGAAGAGAGGAAACAAATCATAGAGACAAAACTGAGAACTACCTTTTTTGTCAAGTTTCAAAGAGCTACTACAAACCATGTTGAATTTAGAGTTCCAAATTCATCTATCTATATAAGAGAGAACGGAGTGAAACCTACATATAAAAACTGCTACTCTAGACGAACGCTTCAATCTAGAAGAACAAAATTTGGTGAGCCAAGTGGGATTTGTGTAGTGATCATTACAAAAAAGTATCATCAAGATTGGGTGAAAAAATATTTGCTGGTATTTTGGAATCTCGTCATTTCTTAGAAGTTGGCAACCCCTCTCAATGAAAGTGCTTTTCCACAGTCTGTGCCTAGGGCAACTTGAAGAGGAAACAAACCATAGAGACAAAACTGAGAACTACTTTATTTTGTCAAGTTTCAAAGAGCTAATACAAACCATGTTGGATTTACAGTTCCAAATTCATCTATCTATATAGGAGAGAACAAAGAGAAACCTAAAAATAAAAACTGCTACTGTAAACGAACGCTTCAACGTAGAAGAGCAAAATTTGGTGAGCCAAGTGGGATTTGTGTACCTGTCAATACCACCACGTATCATCAAGATTTGGTGAAAAAGTATTTGCTGGTATTTCGGAAACTCGTAATTTCATGGAAGCTTGGCAACTCCTTTCAATGAAAGTGCTTTTCCACAGTCTCTGCTTAGGGCTACTTGAAGAGGAAACAAATCATAGAGACAAAACTGAGAACTATTTTTTTTGGTCAAGTTTCAAAGAGCTACTACAAACCATGTTGGATTTAGAGTTCCAAATTCAGCTATCTATAATGGAGAGAACAGAGGGAAACCTAAAAATATAAACTGCTACTGTAAATGAACGCTTCAACCTTGAAGAACAAAATTTGGTGAGCCAAGTGGGATTTCTGTACTTGTTATTTCCACCACGTATCATTAAGATTGGGTGAAAAAATATTTGCTGGCATTTCGGAAACTCGTCATTTTTAGTATACTTGGCAACCCCTTTCAATGAAAATGCTTTTCCACAATCCCTGCTTAGGGTTAATTGAAGAGGAAACAAACCATAGAAACAAAACTGAGAACTACTTATTTTTTTGTCAAGTTTCAAAGAGCTACTACAAACCATGTTGGATTTAGAGTTCCAAATTCATCTATCTATATAGGAGAGAACAGAGTGAAATTTAAAAATATAAACTGCTACGGTAAACGAACGCTTCAAACTAGAAGAACAAAATTTGGTGAGTCAGGTGGGATTTGTTTACCGATCATTACCACCAAGTATCATCAAGATTGGGTGAAAAAATATTTGCTGGTATTTCGGAAACTCGTAATTTCTTGGAAGCTTGGCAACCACTTTCAATGAAAGTGTTTTTCCACAGTCTGTGCGTAGGGCTACTTGAAGAGGTAACAAAGCATAGAGACTAAACTGAGAACTACTTTATTTTGTCCATTTTCAAAGAGCTACTACAAACCATGTTTTATTTAGAGTCCCAAATTCATCTATCTATATAAGAGAGAACAGAGTGAAATCTACATATAGAAACTGCTAATGTAAACGAATACTTCAACCTAGAAGAACACAATTTGGTGAGCCAAGTGGGATTTGTGTACTTGTCATTACCACAACGTATCATCAAGATTGGTTGAAAAAATATTCGCTGGTATTTTGGAAACTCGTAATTTCTTGGAAGCTTGGCAACTCCTTTCAATGAAAGTCCTTTTCCAAAGTCTCTGCTAGGGCTACATGAAGAGGAAACAAATCATAGAGACAAAACTGAGAACTACTTTTTTGTCAAGTTTCAAAGAGCTACTACAAACCATGTTGGATTTAGAGTTCCAAATCCATCTATCTATATAGGAGAGAACAGAGTGAAACCTAAGTATAAAAACTGCTACTCTAGACGAACGCTTCAACCTAGAAGAACACACATTGGTGAGCCAAGTGGGATTTGTGTACTGATCATTACCACCAAGTATCATCAAGATTGGGTGAAAAAATATTTGCTGTATTTCGGAAACTCGTTAATTTTTAGAAGCTTGGCAACCCCTCTCAATGAAAGTGCTTTTCCACAGTCTGTGCCTAGGCCTACTTGAAGAGGAAACAAACCACAGAGAAAAAATTGAGAACTCCTTTATTATGTCAAGTTTCAAAAAGCTACTACAATCCATGTTGGATTTAGAGTTTCAAATTCATCTATCTAGATAGGAGAGAACAGAGTGAAACCTAAAAATAAAAAATGCTACTGTAAACGAACGCTTCAACCTAGAAGAACAAAATTTGGTGAGCCAAGTGGGATTTGTGTACTTGTCATTACCACCACGTATCATCAAGATTGGGTGTAAAAGTATTTGTTGGTATTTCGGAAAATCGTAATTTCTTTGGAAGTTTTGCAACCCCGGTCAATGAAAGTGCTTTTCCACAGGGCCTTCTTAGGGATAGTTGAATAGGAAACAAACCATAGAGACAAAATTGAGAACTACTTTTTTTTCAAGTTTCAAAGAGCTACTACAAACCATGTTGGATTTAGAGTTAGAAATCCATCTATCTAGATAGGAGAGAACAGAGTGAAACCTAAATATGAAAACTGCTACTGTAGACAAACGCTTCAACCTAGTAGAACAAAATTGAGCCAAGTGGGATTGGTGTACTGATCATTACCACCAAGTATCATGAAGATTGGGTGAAAAAATATTTGCTGGTATTTGGGAAACTCGTTATTTCCGCGAAGCTTGGCAACCCCTTTCAATGAAACTGCTTTTCCACAGTTTCTGCTTAGGGCTATTGAAGAGGAAACAAATCATAGACACAAAACTGAGAACTCCTTTATTTTGTCAAGTTTCAAAGAGCTACTACAAACCATGTTGGATTTAGAGTTCCAAATTCATCTATCTATATAGGAGAGAACAGAGGGAAACCTAAAAATATAAACTGCTAATGTAAACGAACGCTTCAACCTAGAAGAACAAAACTTGGTGAGTCAAGTGGGATTTGTGTACCGATCATTACCACCAATATCATCCAGATTGGGTGAAAAAATATTTGCTGGTATTTCGGAAACCCGTTATTTCTTGAAAGCTTGGCAACCCCTTTCAATGAAAGTGCTTTTCCACAGTCTGTGCTTAGGGCTACTTGAAGAGGAAACAAATCATAGAGACAATAATGAGAACGCCTTTATTTTGTCAAGTTTCAAAGAGCTACTACAAACCATGTTGGATTTAGAGTTCCAAATTCATCTTTCGATATAGGAGAGAGCAAAGTAAATCCTAAAAATACAAACTGCTACTGTAAACGAACGCTTCAACCGAGAAGAACAAAATTTGGTGAGCCAAGTGGGAATTGTGTACTTGTCATTACCACCACGTATCATCAAGATTGGGTAAAAAAGTATTTGCTGATCTTTCGGAAATTCGTAATTTCTTGGAAGCTTGGCAACTCCTTTCAATGAAAAAGATTTTCCACAGTCTCTGCTTATTGCTACTTGAAGAGGAAACAAATCATAGAGACAAAACTGAGAACTACTTTATTTTCTCAAGTTTCAAAGAGCTAGTACAAACCATGTTAGATTTAGAGATCCAAATTCAGCTATCTATGTAGGAGAGAACAGAGGGAAACCTAAAAATATAAACTGCTACTGTAAACGAACGCTTCAATCTAGAACAACAAAATTTGGTGAGTCAGGTGGGATTTGTTTACCGATCATTATCACCAAGTATCATCAAGATTGGGTGAAAAAATATTTGCTGGTATTTCGGAAACTCGTAATTTCTTGGAAGCTTGGCAACCCCTTTCAATGAAAGTGTTTTTCCACAGTCTGTGCGTAGGGCTACATGAAGAGGTAACAAAGCATAGAGACAAAACTGAGAACTACTTTATTTTGTCCATTTTCAAAGAGCTACTACAAACCATGTTTTATTTAGAGTCCCAAATTTATCTATCTATATAAGAGAGAACAGAGTGAGACCTACATATAGAAACTGCTAATGTAAACGAACGCTTCAACCTAGAAGAACAAAATTTGGTGAGCCAAGTGGGATTTGTGTACTTGTCATTACCACCACGTATCATCAAGATTGGGTGTAAAAGTATTTGTTGGTATTTCGGAAAATCGTAATTTCTTTGGAAGTTTTGCAACCCCGGTCAATGAAAGTGCTTTTCCACAGGGTCTTCTTAGGGATAGTTGAATAGGAAACAAACCATAGAGACAAAATTGAGAACTACTTTTTTTTCAAGTTTCAAAGAGCTACTACAAACCATGTTGGATTTAGAGTTAGAAATCCATCTATCTAGATAGGAGAGAACAGAGTGAAACCTAAATATGAAAACTGCTACTGTAGACAAACGCTTCAACCTAGAAGAACAAAATTGAGCCAAGTGGGATTGGTGTACTGATCATTACCAACAAGTATCATCAAGATTGGATGAAAAAATATTTGCTGGTATTTTGGAAACTCGTTACTTCTTAGAAGTTGGTAACCTATCTCAATGAAAGTGCTTTTCCATAGTCTGTGCCTATTGCTACTTGAAGAGGAAACAAACCATAGAGACAAAACTGAGAACTCCTTTATTTTGTCAAGTTTCAAAAGCTACTACAAACCATGTTGGATTTAGAGTTCCAAATTCATCTATCTATATAGGAGAGAACAGAATGAAACCTAAATATAAATACTGCTAGTGTAGACGAACGCTTCAACCTAGAAGAACAAAATTTGTTGAGCCAAGTGGGATTTGTGTAGTGATCATTACCACAAAGTATCATCAAGATTGGTGAAAAAATATTTGCTGGTATTACGGAAACTCGTTAATTCTTAGTAGTTTGGCACCCCTCTCAATAAAAGTGCTTTTCCAAAGTCTGTGCCTAGGGCTTGTTGAAGAGGAAACATACCATAGAGACAAAACTGAGAACTC
This sequence comes from Callospermophilus lateralis, assembly GCF_048772815.1. Taxonomy (NCBI): domain Eukaryota; kingdom Metazoa; phylum Chordata; class Mammalia; order Rodentia; family Sciuridae; genus Callospermophilus; species Callospermophilus lateralis. The sequence goes on from NW_027516297.1 coordinate 46,958, forward strand.
CTTTATTTTTTCACGTTTCCAAGAGATACTACAAACCATGTTGGATTTAGAGTTCCAAATTCATCTATCTATATAGAAGAGAACAGAGTGTAACCTAAATATAAAAACTGCTACTGTAGACGAACGCTTAAACCTAGAAGAACAAAATTCGGTGAGCCAAGTGGAATTGTTGTACTGATCATTACCACCAAGTATCATGAAGATTGGGTGAAAAAACTATTTGCTGGTATTTCGGAAACTCGTTATTTCCCCGAAGCTTGGCAACCCCTTTCAATGAAACTGCTTTTCCACAGTCTCTGCTTAGGGCTATTGAAGAGGAAACAAATCATAGACACAAAACTGAGAACTCCTTTATTTTGTCAAGTTTCAAAGAGCTACTACAAACCATGTTGGATTTAGAGTTCCAAATTCATCTTTCGATATAGGAGAGAGCAAAGTGAATCCTAAAAATACAAACTGCTACTGTAAACGAACGCTTCAAACGAGAAGAACAAAATTTGGTGAGCCAAGTGGGAATTGTGTACTTGTCATTACCACCACGTATCATCAAGATTGGGTAAAAAAGTATTTGCTGGTCTTTCGGAAACTCATAATTTCTTGGAAGCTTGGCAACTCCTTTCAATGAAAAAGCTTTTCCACAGTCTCTGCTTAGGGCTACTTGAAGAGGAAACAAATCATAGAGACAAAACTGAGAACTACTTTATTTTCTCAAGTTTCAAAGAGCTACTACAAACCATGTTGGATTTAGAGTTCCAAATTCATCTATCTATATAGGAGAGAACACAGGGAAACCTAAAAATATAAACTGCTAATGTAAACGAATGCTTCAACGTAGAAGGACAAAATTTGGTGAGTCAAGTGGGATTTGTGTACCAATCATTACCACCAAGCATCGTCAAGATTGGGTGAAAAAATATTTGCTGCATTTCGGAAACTCATTATTTCTTGGAAGCTTGGCAACCCCTCTCAATGAAAGTGTTTTTCTACAGTCTGTGAATAGGGCTACTTGAAGAGGAAACAAATCATAGAGACAAAACTGAGAACTACCTTTTTTGTCAAGTTTCAAAGAGCTACTACAAACCATGTTGGATTTAGAGTTCCAAATCCATCTATCTATATAGGAGAGAACAGAGTGAAACCTAAGTATAAAAACTGCTACTCTAGACGAACGCTTCAACCTAGAAGAACACAGTTTGGTAAGCCAAGTGGGACTTGTGTACTGATCAGTACCACCACGTATCATCAAGTTTGGGTAAAAAAATATTTGCTGGTATTTCGGTAACTCGTAATTTCATGGAAGCTTGGCAACCCCTATCAATGAAAGTGCTTTTCCACAGTCTTTGCCTAGGGCTACTAGAAGAGGAAAGAAACCGTAGAGACTAAACTGAGAACTCCTTTGTTTTGTCAAGTTTCAAAGAGCTACTACAAACCATGTTGTATTTAGAGTTAAAAATTCATCTATCTATATAGTAGAGAACAGAATGAAACCTAAATATAAAAATTGCTACTGTAGACGAACGATTCAACCTAGGAGAATAAAACTTGGTGAGTCAAGTCGGATTTGTGTACTGATCATTACAACAATGTATCATAAAGATTGGGTGAAAGAATATTTGCTGGTATTTCAGAAACTCGTAATTTCATGGAAGCTTGGCAACCCCTTTCAGTGAAAGTGCATTTCCACAGTCTGTGCCTAGGGCTACATGAAGAGGAAACAAACCATGGAGACAATACTGAGAACTCCTTTATTTTGTCAACTTTCAAAGGGCTACTACAAACCATGTTGGATTTTGAGTTCCAAATTCATCTATCTATATAGAAGAGAACACAGTGAAACCTAAATATAAATACTGCTACTGTAGACGAAGGCTTCATCCTATAAGAAGAAAATTTGGTGAGCCAAATGGGATTGGTGTACTGATCATTACCACCAAGTATCATCAAGATTGGGTGAAAAAATATTTGCTGATATTTCGGAAACTCGTTATTTCTTAGTAGCTTGGGAACCCCTCTCAATGAAAGTGCTTTTCCACAGTCTGTGACTAGGGCTACTTGAAGAGGAAACAAAAAATAGAGACAATACTGAAAACTACTTTATTTTGTCAAGTTTCAAAGAGCTACTACAAAGCATGTTGGATTTAGAGTTCCAAATTCATCTATCTATATAGGAGAGAACAAAGTGAAACCTAAATGTAAAAACTGTTACTGTAAACGAACGTTTAAACCTAGAAGAACAAAATTTGGTGAGCCAAGTGGGATTTGTGTACTTGTCATTACCACCACGTATCATCAATATTGGGTGAAAAAATATTTGCTGGTATTTCTGAAACTCATAATTTCTTGGAAGCTTGGCAACTCCTTTCAATGAAAGTGCTTTTCCACAGTCTCTGCTTAGGGCTACTTGAAGAGGAAGCAAATCATAGAGACAAAACTGAGAACTACTTTTTTTTGTAAAGTTTCAAAGAGCTAGTACAAACCATGTTGGATTTAGAGTTACAAATTCAGGTATCTATATGGCAGAGAACTGAGGGAAACCTAAAAATATAAACTGCTACTGTAAACGAACGCTTCAATCTAGAACAACAAAATTTGGTGAGTCAAGTGGGATTTCTGTACCGATCATTACCACCAAGTATCATCAAGATTGGGTGAAAAATTATTTGCTGGTATTTCGGAAACTCGTTATTTCTTGGAAGTTTGGCAACCCCTTTCAATGAAAGTGTTTTTCCATAGTCTGTGCGTAGGGCTACTTGAAGAGGTCACAAAGCATAGAGACAAAACTGAGAACTACTTTATTTTGTCCATTTTCAAAGAGCTACTACAAACCATGTTTTATTTAGAGTCCCAAATTCATCTATCTATATAAGAGAGAACAGAGTGAAACCTACATATAGAAACTGCGAATGTAAACGAACGCTTCAACCTAGAAGAACACAATTTGGTGAGCCAAGTAGGATTTGTGTACTTGTCATTACCACAACGTATCATCAAGATTGGTTGAAAAAATATTCGCTGGTATTTTGGAAACTCGTAATTTCTTGGAAGCTTGGCAACTCCTTTCAATGAAAGTCCTTTTCCAAAGTCTCTGCTTAGGGCTACATGAAGAGGAAACAAATCATAGAGACAAAACTGAGAACTACCTTTTTTGTCAAGTTTCAAAGAGCTACTACAAACCATGTTGGATTTAGAGTTCCAAATCCATCTATCTATATAGGAGAGAACAGAGTGAAACCTAAGTATAAAAACTGCTACTCTAGACGAACGCTTCAACCTAGAAGAACACAGTTTGGTGAGCCAAGTGGGACTTGTGTACTGATCAGTACCACCACGTATCATCAAGTTTGGGTGAAAAAATATTTGCTGGTATTTCGGTAACTCGTAATTTCTTGGAAGCTTGGCAACCCCTCTCAATGAAAGTGCTTTTCCACAGTCTTTGCCTAGGGCTACTAGAAGAGGAAAGAAACCATAGAGACAAAACTGAGAACTCCTTTGTTTTGTCAAGTTTCAAAGAGCTACTACAAACCATGTTGTATTTAGAGTTAAAAATTCATCTATCTATATAGTAGAGAACAGAATGAAACCTAAATATAAAAATTGCTACTGTAGACGAACGCTTCAACCTAGGAGAATAAAATTTGGTGAGCCAAGTGGGATTTGTGTACTGATCATTACCACCAAGTATCATCAAGATTGGGTGAAAAAATATATGCTGGTATTTCGGAAACTCGTTAATTTTTAGAAGCTTGGCAACCCCTCTCAATGAAAGTGCTTTTCCACAGTCTGTGCCTAGGGCTGCTTGAAGAGGAAACAAACCATAGAGAAAAAATTGAGAACTCCTTTATTATGTCAAGTTTCAAAAAGCTACTACAATCCATGTTGGATTTAGAGTTTCAAATTCATCTATCTAGATAGGAGAGAACAGAGTGAAACCTAAAAATAAAAAATGCTGCTGTAAACGAACGCTTCAACCTAGAAGAACAGAATTTGGTGAGCCAAGTGGGATTTGTGTACTTGTCATTACCACCACGTATCATCAAGATTGGGTGTAAAAGTATTTGTTGGTATTTCGGAAAATCGTAATTTCTTTGGAAGTTTTGCAACCCCGGTCAATGAAAGTGCTTTTCCACAGGGTCTTCTTAGGGATGCTTGAATAGGAAAAAAACCATAGAGACAAAATTGAGAACTACTTTTTTTTCAAGTTTCAAAGAGCTACTACAAACCATGTTGGATTTAGAGTTAGAAATCCATCTATCTAGATAGGAAAGAACAGAGTGAAACCTAAATATGAAAACTGCTACTGTAGATAAACGCTTCAAACTAGAAGAACAAAATTGAGCCAAGTGGGATTGGTGTACTGATCATTACAAACAAGTATCATCAAGATTGGATGAAAAAATATTTGCTGGTATTTTGGAAAGTCGTTACTTCTTAGAAGTTGGCAACCTATCTCAATGAATGTGCTTTTCCATAGTCTGTGCCTATTGCTACTTGAAGAGGAAACAAACCATAGAGACAAAACTGAGAACTCCTTTATTTTGTCAAGTTTCAAAGAGCTACTACAAACCATGTTGGATTTAGAGTTCCAAATTCATCTATCTATATAGGAGAGAACAGAATGAAACCTAAATATAAATACTGCTAGTGTAGACGAACGCTTCAACCTAGAAGAACAAAATTTGGTGAGCCAAGTGGGATTTGTGTAGTGATCATTACCACAAAGTATCATCAAGATTGGTGAAAAAATATTTGCTGGTATTACGGAAACTCGTTAATTCTTAGAAGTTTGGCAACCCCTCTCAATGAAAGTGCTTTTCCAAAGTCTGTGCCTAGGGCTAGTTGAAGAGGAAACATACCATAGAGACAAAACTGAGAACTCCTTTATTTTTTCACGTTTCCAAGAGATACTACAAACCATGTTGGATTTAGAGTTCCAAATTCATCTATCTGTATAGAAGAGAACAGAGTGTAACCTAAATATAAAAACTGCTACTGTAGACGAACGCTTCAACCTAGAAGAACAAAATTTGGTGAGCCAAGTGGAATTGTTGTACTGATCATTACCACCAAGTATCATGAAGATTGGGTGAAAAAATATTTGCTGGTATTTCGGAAACTCGTTATTAGCCAGAAGCTTGGCAACCCCTTTCAATGAAACTGCTTTTCCACAGTCTCTGCTTAGGGCTATTGAAGAGGAAACAAATCATAGACACAAAACTGAGAACTCCTTTATTTTGTCAAGTTTCAAAGAGCTACTACAAACCATGTTGGATTTAGAGTTCCAAATTCATCTTTCGATATAGGAGAGAGCAAAGTGAATCCTAAAAATACAAACTGCTACTGTAAACGAACGCTTCAACCGAGAAGAACAAAATTTGGTGAGCCAAGTGGGAATTGTGTACTTGTCATTACCACCACGTATCATCAAGATTGGGTAAAAAAGTATTTGCTGGTCTTTCAGAAACTCATAATATCTTGGAAGCTTGGCAACTCCTTTCAATGAAAAAGCTTTTCCACAGTCTCTGCTTAGGGCTACTTGAAGAGGAAACAAATCATAGAGACAAAACTGAGAACTACTTTATTTTCTCAAGTTTCAAAGAGCTAGTACAAACCATGTTAGATTTAGAGATCCAAATTCAGCTATCTATGTAGGAGAGAACAGAGGGAAACCTAAAAATATAAACTGCTACTGTAAACGAACGCTTCAATCTAGAAGATCAAAACTTGGTGAGTCAAGTGGGATTGGTTTACTGAACATTACCACCATGTATCATCAAGTTGGAGTGAAGAAATATTTGCTGGTATTTCGGAAACTCTTTATTTCTTCGAAGCTTGGCAACCCCTCTCAATGAAAGTGCTTTTCCACAGTCTGTGCCTAGGGCTACTTGAAGAGGAAACAAACCATAGAGACAAAACTGAGAACGCCTTTATTTTGTCAAGTTTCAAAGAGCTACTACAAACCATGTTGGATGTAGTGTTCCAAATTCATCTATCTATATATGAGAGAATGGAGGGAAACCTAAAAATATAGACTGCTACTGTAAACGAACGCTTCAAAATAGAGGAACCATTTTTGGTGAGTCAAGTGGGATTTCTGTACCGATCTTTACCACCAAGTATCATCAAGATTGGGTGAAAAAATATTTGCTGGTATTTCAGTAACTCGTTATTTCTTCGAAGCATGGCAACCCCTTTCAATGAAAGTGCTTTTCCACAGTTTCTGCTTAGGGTTACTTGAAGACTAAACAAATCATAGAGACAAAACTGAGAACTCCTTTATTTTGTCAAGTTTCAAAGAGCTACTACAAACCATGTTGGATTTAGGATTCCAAATTCATCTATCTATATACAAGAAAACAGAGTGAAACCTAAATATAAAAACTGCTACTGTAGACCAACGCTTCAACCTAGAAGAACAAAATTTGATGAGCCAAGTGGGATTGGTGTACTGATCATTACCACCAAGTATCATCAAGATTGGGTGAAAAAATATTTGCTGGTATTTCGGAAACTCGTTATTTCTTTGAAGCTTGTCAACAAGTCTCAATGAAAGTGCTTTTCCACATTCTGTGCCTACGGCTACTTGAAGAGGAAACAAATTAGAGAGACAAAACTGAGATTTCCTTTATTTTGTCAAGTATCAAAGAGCTACTACAAACCATGTTGGATTTTGAGTTCCAAATTCATCTATCTACATAGGAGAGAATAGAGGGGAAACCTAAAAATATAAACTGCTACTGTAAACGAATGCTTCAACCTAGAAGTGTCAAAATTTGGAGAGTCAAGCGGGATTTGTGTAGCGATCATTACCACAAGTATCATCAACATTGGGTGAAAAAATATTTGCTGGTATTTCGGTAACTCGTTATTTCTTGGAAGCTTGCAACCCCTTTCAATGAAAGTGCTTTTCCACAGTCTGTGCCTAGGGCTCCTTGAAGAGGAAACAAACCAAAGAGACAATACTGAGAACTATTTTATTTTGTCAAATTTCAAAGAGCTACTACAAACCATGTTGGATTTAGAATTCCAAATTCATGTATTTATATAGAAGAGAACAGAGGGAAACATAATATAAAATCTGCTACTGTAGACGAACGCTTCAACCTAGAAGAACAAAATTTGGTGAACCATGTGGGATTTCTGTACTGATCATTACCAACAAGTATCATCAAGATTGGGTGAAAAAATATTTGCTGGTATTTTGGAAAATCGTAATTTCTTAGAAGCTTGGCAACCCCTCTCAATGAAAGTGCTTTTCCACAGTCTGTGCCTAGGGCTACTTGAAGAGGAAACAAACCATAGAGACAAACTGAGAACTCCTTTATTTTTTCAAGTTTCAAAGAGCTACTACAAAGCATGTTGGATTTAGAGTTCCAAATTCATCTATCAATATAAGAGAGAACAGAGTGAAACCTAAAAATAAAAATTGCTACTGTAGACGAACGATTCAACCTAGAAGAACAAAATTTGGTGAACCATGTGGGATTTCTGTACCGATCATTACCACCAAGTATCATCAAGATTGGGTGAAAAATTATTTGCTGGTATTTCGGAAACTCGTTATTTCTTAGAAGCTTTCATCCCCTCTCAATTAAAGTGCTTTTCCACAGTCTGTGCCTAGGGCTACTTGAAGAGGAAACAAACCAGAGAGACAAAACTGAGAACTCCTTTATTTTGTCAAGTTTCAAAGAGCTACTACAAACCATGTTGGATTTAGAGTTCCAAATTCATCTATCAATATAAGACAGAACAGAGTGAAACCTCAAAATAAAAATTGCTTCTGTAAACGAACGCTTCAACCTAGAACAACAAAATTTGTTGAGCCAAGTGGGATTTGTATACTTGTCATTACCACCAAGTATCATCAAGATTGGGTGAAAAAATATTTGCTGGTATTTCGGAAACTCGTTATTTCTTGGAAGCTTGGAAACCCCCTTAAAAGAAAGTGCTTTTCCACAGTCTGTGCCTAGGGCTACTTGAAGAGGAAACAAACTACAGAGACAAGACTGAGAACTCCTTTATTTTGTCAAGTTTCAAAGAGCTACTACAAACCATGTTAGATTTAGAGTTCCAAATATATCTATCTACATAGAAGAGAACAGAGAGAAACGTAAATATAAAAACTGCTACTGTATACGAATGCTTCAACCTAGAAGAACAAAATTTGGTGAGCCAAGTGGGATTTCTGTACCAATTATTACAACCAAGTATCATCAAGATTGGGTTAAAAGATATTTGCTGATATTTCGGAAACTCGTTATTTCTTAGAAGCTTGGCAACCCCTCTCAATGAAAGTGCTTTTCCACAGTCTGTGCCTAGGGCTACTTGAAGAGGAAACAAACCATAGAGACAAAACTGAGAACTACTTTATTTTGTCAATTTTCAAAGAGCTACTACAAACCATGTTGGATTTAGAGTTCCAAATTTATCTATCTATATAGGAGTGAACAAAGTGAACCCTGAAAACAAAAACTGCTATTGTAGACGAACGCTTCAACCTAGAAGAACAAAATTTTGTGAGCCAATTCTGATTTGTGTACTTGTCATTACCACCACGTATCATCAAGATTGGGTGAAAAAGTATTTGCTGGTATTTCGGAAACTCGGAATTTCTTGGAAGCCTGGCAACTCCTTTCAATGAAAGTGCTTTTCCACAGTCTCTGCTTAGGGCTACTTGAAGAGGAAACAAATCATAGAGACAAAACTGAGAACTACTTTTTTTTGTAAAGTTTCAAAGAGCTATTACAAACCATGTTGGATTTAGAGTTCCAAAATCATCTATCTATATAGGAGAGAACAGAGGGAAACCTAAAAATATAAACTGCTACTGCAAACGAACGCTTCAACTTAGAAGTTCAAAATTTGGTGAGTCAAGTGGGATTTGTGTACCGATCATTACCACAAGTATCATCAAGATTGGGTGAAAAAATATTTGCTGGTTTTTGGAAACTCATTATTTCTTATTAGCTTGGCAACCCCTTTCAATGAAAGTGCTTTTCCACAGTCTGTGTCTAGGGCTACTTGAAGAGGAACCAAACCATGGAGACAAAACTGAGAACTACTTTATTCTGTCACGTTTCAAAGAGCTACTACAAACCATGTTGGATTTAAAGTTCCAAATTCATCTATCAATATAAGAGAGAACAGAGTGAAACCTAAAAATAAAAATTGCTACTGTAAACGAACGCTTCAACCCAGAAGAACAAAATTTGGTGAGCCAAGTGGGAATTGTGTACTTGTCATTACCACCACGTATCATCAAGATTGGGTAAAAAAGTATTTGCTGGTCTTTCAGAAACTCATAATTTCTTGGAAGCTTGGCAACTCCTTTCAATGAAAAAGCTTTTCCACAGTCTCTGCTTAGGGCTACTTGAAGAGGAAACAAATCATAGAGACAAAACTGAGAACTACTTTATTTTCTCAAGTTTCAAAGAGCTAGTACAAACCATGTTAGATTTAGAGATCCAAATTCAGCTATCTATGTAGGAGAGAACAGAGGGAAACCTAAAAATATAAACTGCTACTGTAAACGAACGCTTCAATCTAGAAGATCAAAACTTGGTGAGTCAAGTGGGATTGGTTTACTGAACATTACCACAATGTATCATCAAGTTGGAGTGAAGAAATATTTGCTGGTATTTCGGAAACTCTTTATTTCTTCGAAGCTTGGCAACCCCTCTCAATGAAAGTGCTTTTCCACAGTCTGTGCCTAGGGCTACTTGAAGAGGAAACAAACCATAGAGACAAAACTGAGAACGCCTTTATTTTGTCAAGTTTCAAAGAGCTACTACAAACCATGTTGGATGTAGAGTTCCAAATTCATCTATCTATATATGAGAGAATGGAGGGAAACCTAAAAATATAGACTGCTACTGTAAACGAACGCTTCAAAATAGAGGAACCATTTTTGGTGAGTCAAGTGGGATTTCTGTACCGATCTTTACCACCAAGTATCATCAAGATTGGGTGAAAAAATATTTGCTGGTATTTCAGTAACTCGTTATTTCTTCAAAGCTTGGCAACCCCTTTCAATGAAAGTGCTTTTCCACAGTTTCTGCTTAGGGTTACTTGAAGACTAAACAAATCATAGAGACAAAACTGAGAATTCCTTTATTTTGTCGAGTTTCAAAGAGCTACTACAAACCATGTTGGATTTAGGATTCCAAATTCATCTATCTATATACAAGAAAACAGAGTGAAACCTAAATATAAAAACTGCTACTGTAGACCAACGCTTCAACCTAGAAGAACAAAATTTGATGAGCCAAGTGGGATTGGTGTACTGATCATTACCACCAAGTATCATCAAGATTGGGTGAAAAAATATTTGCTGGTATTTCGGAAACTCGTTATTTCTTTGAAGCTTGTCAACAAGTCTCAATGAAAGTGCTTTTCCACAGTCTGTGCCTACGGCTACTTGAAGAGGAAACAAATTAGAGAGACAAAACTGAGATTTCCTTTATTTTGTCAAGTATCAAAGAGCTACTACAAACCATGTTGGATTTTGAGTTCCAAATTCATCTATCTACATAGGAGAGAATAGAGGGGAAACCTAAAAATATAAACTGCTACTGTAAACGAATGCTTCAACCTAGAAGTGTCAAAATTTGGAGAGTCAAGCGGGATTTGTGTAGCGATCATTACCACAAGTATCATCAAGATTTGGTGAAAAAATATTTGCTGATATTTCGGAAACTCGTTATTTCTTAGTAGCTTGGGAACCCCTCTCAATGAAAGTGCTTTTCCACAGTCTGTGACTAGGGCTACTTGAAGAGGAAACAAACCATAGAGACAATACTGAAAACTACTTTATTTTGTCAAGTTTCAAAGAGCTACTACAAAGCATGTTGGATTTAGAGTTCCAAATTCATCTATCTATATAGGAGAGAACAAAGTGAAACCTAAATATAAAAACTGTTACTGTAAACGAACGTTTAAACCTAGAAGAACAAAATTTGGTGAGCCAAGTGGGATTTGTGTACTTGTCATTACCACCACGTATCATCAATATTGGGTGAAAAAATATTTGCTGGTATTTCTGAAACTCATAATTTCTTGGAAGCTTGGCAACTCCTTTCAATGAAAGTGCTTTTCCACAGTCTCTGCTTAGGGCTACTTGAAGAGGAAGCAAATCATAGAGACAAAACTGAGAACTACTTTTTTTTGTAAAGTTTCAAAGAGCTAGTACAAACCATGTTGGATTTAGAGTTACAAATTCAGGTATCTATATGGGAGAGAACTGAGGGAAACCTAAAAATATAAACTGCTACTGTAAACGAACGCTTCAATCTAGAACAACAAAATTTGGTGAGTCAAGTGGGATTCCTGTACCGATCATTACCACCAAGTATCATCAAGATTGGGTGAAAAATTATTTGCTGGTATTTCGGAAACTCGTTATTTCTTGGAAGTTTGGCAACCCCTTTCAATGAAAGTGTTTTTCCATAGTCTGTGCGTAGGGCTACTTGAAGAGGTAACAAAGCATAGAGACAAAACTGAGAACTACTTTATTTTGTCCATTTTCAAAGAGCTACTACAAACCATGTTTTATTTAGAGTCCCAAATTCATCTATCTATATAAGAGAGAACAGAGTGAAACCTACATATAGAAACTGCGAATGTAAACGAACGCTTCAACCTAGAAGAACACAATTTGGTGAGCCAAGTAGGATTTGTGTACTTGTCATTACCACAACGTATCATCAAGATTGGTTGAAAAAATATTCGCTGGTATTTTGGAAACTCGTAATTTCTTGGAAGCTTGGCAACTCCTTTCAATGAAAGTCCTTTTCCAAAGTCTCTGCTTAGGGCTACATGAAGAGGAAACAAATCATAGAGACAAAACTGAGAACTACCTTTTTTGTCAAGTTTCAAAGAGCTACTACAAACCATGTTGGATTTAGAGTTCCAAATCCATCTATCTATATAGGAGAGAACAGAGTGAAACCTAAGTATAAAAACTGCTACTCTAGACGAACGCTTCAACCTAGAAGAACACAGTTTGGTGAGCCAAGTGGGACTTGTGTACTGATCAGTACCACCACGTATCATCAAGTTTGGGTGAAAAAATATTTGCTGGTATTTCGGTAACTCGTAATTTCTTGGAAGCTTGGCAACCCCTCTCAATGAAAGTGCTTTTCCACAGTCTTTGCCTAGGGCTACTAGAAGAGGAAAGAAACCATAGAGACAAAACTGAGAACTCCTTTGTTTTGTCAAGTTTCAAAGAGCTACTACAAACCATGTTGTATTTAGAGTTAAAAATTCATCTATCTATATAGTAGAGAACAGAATGAAACCTAAATATAAAAATTGCTACTGTAGACGAACGCTTCAACCTAGGAGAATAAAATTTGGTGAGCCAAGTGGGATTTGTGTACTGATCATTACCACCAAGTATCATCAAGATTGGGTGAAAAAATATATGCTGGTATTTCGGAAACTCGTTAATTTTTAGAAGCTTGGCAATCCCTCTCAATGAAAGTGCTTTTCCACAGTCTGTGCCTAGGGCTGCTTGAAGAGGAAACAAACCATAGAGAAAAAATTGAGAACTCCTTTATTATGTCAAGTTTCAAAAAGCTACTACAATCCATGTTGGATTTAGAGTTTCAAATTCATCTATCTAGATAGGAGAGAACAGAGTGAAACCTAAAAATAAAAAATGCTGCTGTAAACGAACGCTTCAACCTAGAAGAACAAAATTTGGTGAGCCAAGTGGGATTTGTGTACTTGTCATTACCACCACGTATCATCAAGATTGGGTGTAAAAGTATTTGTTGGTATTTCGGAAAATCGTAATTTCTTTGGAAGTTTTGCAACCCCGGTCAATGAAAGTGCTTTTCCACAGGGTCTTCTTAGGGATGCTTGAATAGAAAAAAACCATAGAGACAAAATTGAGAACTACTTTTTTTTCAAGTTTCAAAGAGCTACTACAAACCATGTTTTATTTAGAGTTAGAAATCCATCTATCTAGATAGGAAAGAACAGAGTGAAACCTAAATATGAAAACTGCTACTGTAGATAAACGCTTCAACCTAGAAGAACAAAATTGAGCCAAGTGGGATTGGTGTACTGATCATTACAAACAAGTATCATCAAGATTGGATGAAAAAATATTTGCTGGTATTTTGGAAAGTCGTTACTTCTTAGAAGTTGGCAACCTATCTCAATGAATGTGCTTTTCCATAGTCTGTGCCTATTGCTACTTGAAGAGGAAACAAACCATAGAGACAAAACTGAGAACTCCTTTATTTTGTCAAGTTTCAAAGAGCTACTACAAACCATGTTGGATTTAGAGTTCCAAATTCATCTATCTATATAGGAGAGAACAGAATGAAACCTAAATATAAATACTGCTAGTGTAGACGAACGCTTCAACCTAGAAGAACAAAATTTGGTGAGCCAAGTGGGATTTGTGTAGTGATCATTACCACAAAGTATCATCAAGATTGGTGAAAAAATATTTGCTGGTATTACGGAAACTCGTTAATTCTTAGAAGTTTGGCAACCCCTCTCAATGAAAGTGCTTTTCCAAAGTCTGTGCCTAGGGCTAGTTGAAGAGGAAACATACCATAGAGACAAAACTGAGAACTCCTTTATTTTTTCACGTTTCCAAGAGATACTACAAACCATGTTGGATTTAGAGTTCCAAATTCATCTATCTGTATAGAAGAGAACAGAGTGTAACCTAAATATAAAAACTGCTACTGTAGACGAACGCTTCAACCTAGAAGAACAAAATTTGGTGAGCCAAGTGGAATTGTTGTACTGATCATTACCACCAAGTATCATGAAGATTGGGTGAAAAAATATTTGCTGGTATTTCGGAAACTCGTTATTAGCCAGAAGCTTGGCAACCCCTTTCAATGAAACTGCTTTTCCACAGTCTCTGCTTAGGGCTATTGAAGAGGAAACAAATCATAGACACAAAACTGAGAACTCCTTTATTTTGTCAAGTTTCAAAGAGCTACTACAAACCATGTTGGATTTAGAGTTCCAAATTCATCTTTCGATATAGGAGAGAGCAAAGTGAATCCTAAAAATACAAACTGCTACTGTAAACGAACGCTTCAACCGAGAAGAACAAAATTTGGTGAGCCAAGTGGGAATTGTGTACTTGTCATTACCACCACGTATCATCAAGATTGGGTAAAAAAGTATTTGCTGGTCTTTCAGAAACTCATAATATCTTGGAAGCTTGGCAACTCCTTTCAATGAAAAAGCTTTTCCACAGTCTCTGCTTAGGGCTACTTGAAGAGGAAACAAATCATAGAGACAAAACTGAGAACTACTTTATTTTCTCAAGTTTCAAAGAGCTAGTACAAACCATGTTAGATTTAGAGATCCAAATTCAGCTATCTATGTAGGAGAGAACAGAGGGAAACCTAAAAATATAAACTGCTACTGTAAACGAACGCTTCAATCTAGAAGATCAAAACTTGGTGAGTCAAGTGGGATTGGTTTACTGAACATTACCACAATGTATCATCAAGTTGGAGTGAAGAAATATTTGCTGGTATTTCGGAAACTCTTTATTTCTTCGAAGCTTGGCAACCCCTCTCAATGAAAGTGCTTTTCCACAGTCTGTGCCTAGGGCTACTTGAAGAGGAAACAAACCATAGAGACAAAACTGAGAACGCCTTTATTTTGTCAAGTTTCAAAGAGCTACTACAAACCATGTTGGATGTAGAGTTCCAAATTCATCTATCTATATATGAGAGAATGGAGGGAAACCTAAAAATATAGACTGCTACTGTAAACGAACGCTTCAAAATAGAGGAACCATTTTTGGTGAGTCAAGTGGGATTTCTGTACCGATCTTTACCACCAAGTATCATCAAGATTGGGTGAAAAAATATTTGCTGGTATTTCAGTAACTCGTTATTTCTTCGAAGCTTGG
>NW_027516298.1:0-20739 GCF_048772815.1 Callospermophilus lateralis
TCCATGTTGGATTTAGACTTCCAAATTCATCTATCTCTATAGGAGAGAACAGAGTGAAACCTAAATAAAAAAATTGCTACTGTAGACGAACGCCTCAACCTAGAAGAACAAAATTTGTTGAGCCAAGTTGGATTTGTATACTGATCATCACCACCAAGTATCATCAAGATTGGGAGAAAAAATATTTGCTGGTATTTCGGAAACTCGTATTTTCTTGGAAGCTTGGCAACCTCTCTAAGAAAGTGCTTTTCCACCATTTGTGCCTCGGGCTATTGAAGAGAAAACAAACCATAGAGACAAAACTGAGAACTCCTTTATTTTGTCAATTTTCAAAGAGCTACTACAAACCATGTTGGATTTAGAGTTCCAAATTCATCTATCTATGGATGAGAGAACAGAGAGAAACCTAAAAATAAAAACTGCTACTGAAAACGAACGCATCAAGCTAGAAGAACAATATTTGGTGAGTCAAGTGGGATTTGTGTACCGATCATTACCACCAAGTATCATCAAGATTGGGTGAAAAAGTATTTGCTGGTTTTTCGGAAACTCGTAATTTCTTGGAAGCTTGGCAACCCCTCTCAATGAAAGTGCTTTTCCAGCGTTGTGCCTGGGGCTACTTGAAGAGGAAACAAACCATAAAGACAAAACTTAGAAGTCCTTTATTTTGTCAAGTTTCAAGGAGCCATTACAAACCATGTTGGATTTAGAGTTCCAAATTCATCTTTCTATATAAAGGGAACAGAGTGAAACCTAAACATTAAAACTGCTCTTGTAGACGAACGCTTCAACCTAGAAGAACAAAATTTGGTGAGCCAACTGGGATTTGTGTACTGATCATTACCACCAAGTATCATGAAGATTGGGTGAAAATATATTTGCTGGTATTTCGGAAACTCGTAATTTCTTGGAAGCTTGGCAACCCCTATCAATGAATGTGCTTTTCCACAGTCAGTGCTTAGAGCTACTTGAAGCGGAAAGAAATCATAGAGACAAAACTGAGAATTCCTTTATTTTGTCAAGTTTCAAAGAGCTACTAAAAACCATGTTGGATTTAGAGTTCCAAATTCATCTATCTATATAGCAGAGAACAGATTGAAACCTAAATAAAAAAATTGCTACTGTAGACGAACGCTTCAACCTAGAAGAACAAAATTTGGTGAGTCAAGTGGGATTTGTGTACTGATCATTACCAAGAAATGTCATCAAGATTGCGTGAAAAAATATTTGCTGGTATATCGGAAACTCGTTATTTCTTAGAAACTTGGCAACCCCACTCAATGAAAGTGCTTTTCCTCAGTCTGTTCCTAGGGGTACTTGAAGAGGAAACAAACCATAGAGACAAAACTGAGAACTCCTTTATTTTGTCAAGTTTCAAAGAGCTACTACAAACCATGTTGGATTTAGAGTTCCAAATTCATCTATCTATATAGGAGAGAACAGAGTGAAACCTAAATAAAAAAATTGCTACTGTAGACGAACGCTTCAACCTAGAAGAACAAAATTTGTTGAGCCAAGTGGGATTTGTATACTGATCATCACCACCAAGAATCCTCAAGATTGGATGAGAAAATATTTGCTGGTTTTCGGAAACTTGTTATTTCTTAGAAGCTTGGCAACCCATCTCAATGAAAGTGCTTTTCCACAGTCCGTGCCTAGGGCTACCTGAAGAGGAAACAAACCATAAAGACAAAACTGAGAACTCCTTTATTTTGTCAAGGTTCAAAGAGCTACTACAAACCATGTTGGATTTAGAGTTCCAAATTCATATATCTATATAGGAGAGAACAGAGTGAAACCTAAATAAAAAAAATGCTACTGTAGACGAACGCTTCAACCTAGAAGAACAAAATTTGTTGAGCCAAGTGGGATTTGTATACTGATCATCACCACCAAGTATCCTCAAGATTGGATGAAGAAATATTTGCTGGTATTTCGGAAACTCGTTATTTCTCAGAAGCTTGGCAACCCCTCTCAATGAAAGTGCTTTTCCACAGTCTCTGCCTAGGGCTACTTGAAGAGGAAACAAACCATAGAGACAAAACTGAGAACTCCTTTATTTTGTCAAGTTTCAAAGAGCTACTACAAATCATGTTGGATTTAGAGTTCCAAATTCATCTATCCATATAGGAGAGAACAGAGTGAAACCTAAACATAAAAACTGCTCCTGTAGACGAACGCTTCATCCTAGAAGAACAAAATTTGGTGAGCCAAGTGGGATTTTTGTACTGGTCCTTGACCACCAAGTATCATCAAGATTGGGTGAAAAAATATTTGCTGGTATTTCGGAAACTCGTAATTTCTTGGAATCTTGGCAACCCCTATCAAAGAATGTGCTTTTCCACAGTCACTGCTTAGGGCTATTGAAGCGGAAAGAAATCATACAGACAAAATTGAGAACTCTTTTATTTTGTCAAGTTTCAAAGAGCTACTACAAACCATGTTGTATTTAGAGTTCCAAATTCATCTATCTATATAGGAGAGAACAGAGTGAAACCTAAATAAAAAAATTGCTACTGTAGACGAACGCTTCAACCTAGAAGAACAAAATTCGGTGAGCCAAGTGGGATTTGTGTACTGATCATTACCACCAAGTATCATCAAGATTGGGTGAAAATATATTTGCTGGTATTTCGGAAACTCGTCATTTCTTGGAAGCTTGGCAACCCCTATCAATGATTGTGCTTTTCCACAGTCAGTGCTTAGAGCTACTTGAAGCGGAAAGGAATCATAGAGACAAAACTGAGAATTCCTTTATTTTGTCAAGTTTCAAAGAGCTACTACACACCATGTTGGATTTAGAGTTCCAAATTCATCTATCTATATAGGAGAGAACAGAGTGAAACCTAAATAAAAAAATTGCTACTGTAGACGAACGCTTCAACCTAGAAGAACAAAATTTGTTGAGCCAAGTGGGATTTGTATACTGATCATCACCACCAAGTATCCTCAAGATTGGATGAAAAAATATTTGCTGGTATTTCGGAAACTCGTTATTTCTCAGAAGCTTGGCAACCCCTCTCAATGAAAGTGCTTTTCCACAGTCTGTGCCTAGGGCTACTTGAAGCGGAAACAAACCATAGAGACAAAACTGAGAACTCCTTTATTTTGTCAAGTTTCAAAGAGCTACTACAAACCATGTTGGATTTAGAGTTCCAAATTCATCTATCCTTATAGGAGAGAACAGAGTGAAACCTAATTATAAAAACTGCTATTGTAGACGAACGCTTCAACCTAGAAGAACAAAATTTGGTGAGCCAAGTGGAATTTGTGTACTGATCATTACCACCAAGTGTCATCAAGATTGCGTGAAAAAATATATGCTGGTATATCGGAAGCTCGTTATTTCTTAGAAGCTTGGCAACCCCACTCAATGAAAGTGCTTTTCCACAGTCTGTTCCTAGGGGTACTTGAAGAGGAAACAAACCATAGAGACAAAACTGAGAACTGCTTTATTTTGTCAAGTTTCAAAGAGCTACTACAAACCATGTTGGATTTAGAGTTCCAAATTCATCTATCTCTATAGGAGAGAACAGTGTGAAACCTAAACATAAAAACTGCTACTGTAAACGAACGCTTCAACGTAGAAGAACAAAATTTGGTGAGCCAAGTGGGATTTGTAGACTTGTCATTACAACCACGTATCATCAAGATTGGGTGAAAAAATATTTGCTGGTATTTCGAAACTAGTTATTTCTTAGAAGCTTGGCAACCCCTCTCAATGAGAGTGATTTTCCACACTCTCTGCCTAGGGCTACTTGAAGACGAAACAAACCATAGAGACAAAACTGAGAACTCCTTTATTTTGTCAAGGTTCAAATAGCTACTACAAACCATGTTAGATTTAGAGTTCCAAATTCATCTATCTATACAGGAGAGAACAGAGTGAAACCTAAAAAGAAAAACTGCTACTGAAAACGAACGCTTCAACATAGAAGAACAAAATTTGGTGAGTCCAGTGTGATTTGTGTACCGATCGTAAACACCATGTATCATCAAGATTCGGTGAAAAAATATTTGCTGGTATTTTGGAAACTCGTAATTTCTTGGAAGTTTGGCAACCCCTCTCAAGGAAAGGGCTTTTCCACAGTCACTGCTTGGGGCTACTTGAAGCGGAAACAAATCATAGAGACAAAACAGAGAACTTCTTTATTTTGTCAAGTTTCAAAGAGCTACTACAAACCATGTTGGATTTAGACTTCCAAATTCATCTATCTCTATAGGAGAGAACAGAGTGAAACCTAAATAAAAAAATTGCTACTGTAGACGAACGCTTCAACCTAGAAGAACAAAATTTGTTGAGCCAAGTGGGATTTGTATACTGATCATCACCACCAAGTATCATCAAGATTGGGTGAGAAAATATTTGCTGGTATTTCGGAAACTCGTATTTTCTTGGAAGCTTGGCAACCTCTCTAAGAAAGTGCTTTTCCACCGTTTGTGCCCGGGGCTACTTGAAGAGGAAACAAACCATAGAGACAAAACTGAGAACTCCTTTATTTTTTCAATTTTCAAAGAGCTACTACAAACCATGTTGGATATAGAGTTCCAAATTCATCTATCTACGTATGAGAGAACAGAGAGAAACCTAAAAATAAAAACTGCTACTGAAAACGAACGCATCAAGCTACAAGAACAATATTTGGTGAGTCAAGTGGGATTTGTGTACCGATCATTACCTCCAAGTATCATCAAGATTGGGTGAAAAAGTATTTGCTGGTTTTTCGGAAACTCGTAATTTCTTGGAAGCTTGGCAACCCCTCTCAATGAAAGTGCTTTTCCACCGTTTGTGTCTGGGGCTACTTGTAGAGGAAACAAACCATAGAGACAAAACTGAGAACTCTTTTATTTTGTCAAGTTTCAAGGAGCCATTACAAACCATGTTGGATTTAGAGTTCCAAATTCATCTTTCTATATAAAGGGAAGAGAGTGAAACCTAAACATAAAAACTGCTCCTGTAGACGAACGCTTCAACCTAGAAGAACAAAATTTGGTGAGCCAAGTGGGATTTGTGTACTGATCATTACCACCAAGTATCATCAAGATTGGGTGAAAATATATTTGCTGGTATTTCGGAAACTCGTGATTTCTTGGAAGCTTGGCAACCCCTATCAATGAATGTGCTTTTCCACAGTCAGTGCTTAGGGCTACTTGAAGCGGAAAGAAATCATAGAGACAAAACTGAGAATTCCTTTTTTTTGTCAAGTTTCAAAGAGCTACTACAAACCATGTTGGATTTAGAGTTCCAAATTCATCTATCTATATAGGAGAGAACAGAGTGAAACCTAAATAAAAAAATTGCTACTGTAGACGAACGCTTCAACCTAGAAGAACAAAATTTGTTGAGCCAAGTGGGAATTGTATACTGATCATCACCACCAAGTATCCTCAAGATTGGATGAGAAAATATTTGCTGGTTTTCGGAAACTCGTTATTTCTTAGAAGCTTGGCAACCCCTCTCAATGAAAGTGCTTTTGCACAGTCTGTGCCTAGGGCTACTTGAAGAGGAAACAAACCATAAAGACAAAACTGAGAACTCCTTTATTTTGTCAAGTTTCAAAGAGCTACTACAAACCATGTTGGATTTAGAGTTCCAAATTCATCTATCCATATAGGAGAGAACAGAGTGAAACCTAAACATAAAGACTGCTCCTGTAGACGAACGCTTCAACCTAGAAGAACTAAATTTGGTGAGCCAAGTGGGATTTTTGTACTGGGCATTACCACCAAGTATCCTCAAGTTTGGGTGAAAAAATATTTGCTGGTATTTCGGAAAATCGTAATTTCTTGGAAGCTTGGCAACCCCTATCAATGAATGTGCTTTTCCACAGTCACTGGTTAGGGCTATTGAAGCGGAAAGAAATCATACAGACACAACTGAGAACTCCTTTATTTTGTCAAGTTTCAAAGAGCTACTACAAACCATGTTGGATTTAGAGTTCCAAATTCATCTATCTATATAGGAGAGAACAGTGTGAAACCTAAACATAAAAACTGCTACTGTAAACGAACGCATCAACGTAGAAGAACAAAATTTGGTGAGCCAAGTGGGATTTGTAGACTTGTCATTACAACCACGTATCATCAAGTTTGGGTGAAAAAATTTTGCTGGTATTCTTGAAAATCGTAATTTCTTGGAAGCTTGGCAACCCTTCTCAATGAAAGTGCTTTTCCACAGTCTCTGCTTAGGGCTACTTGAAACGGAAACAAATCATAGAGACAAAACTGAGAACTTTTTTATTTTGTCAAGTTTCAAAGAGCTACTACAAATCATGTTGGATTTAGAGTTCCAAATTCATCTATCTATATAGGAGAGAACAGAGTAAAACCTAAAAATAAAAACTGCTACTGAAAACGAACGCTTCAACATAGAAGAACAAAATTTGGTGAGTCAAGTGGGATTTGTGTACCGATCATTAACACCAAGTATCATCAAGATTGGGTGAAAAAATATTTGCTGGTATTTCGGAAACTCGTAATTTCTTGGAAGCTTGGCAACCTCTCAAAGAAAGTGCTTTTCCACCGTTTGTGCCTGGGGCTACTTGAAGAGTAAACAAACCATAGCGACAAAACTGAGAACTCCTTTATTTTGTCAGGTTTCAAAGAGCCACTACAAACCATGTTGGATTTAGAGTTCCAAATTCATCTATCGATATAAGAGAGAACAGAGTGAAACCTAAACATAAAAACTGCTCCTGTAGACGAACGCTTCAACCTAGAAGAACAAAAATTGGTGAGCCAAGTGGGATTTGTGTACTGATCATTACCACCAAGTATCATCAAGATTGGGTGAAAAAATATTTGCTGGTATTTCGGAAACTCGTAATTTCTTGGAAGCTTGGCAACCCCTATCAATGAATGTGCTTTTCCACAGTCACTGCTTAGGGCTATTGAAGCGGAAAGAAATCATAGAGACAAAACTGAGAACTCCTTTATTTTGTCAAGTTTCAAAGAGCTACTACTAACCATGTTGGATTTAGAGATCCAAATTCATCTATCTATATAGGAGAGAACAGAGTGAAACCTAAACATAAAAACTGCTATTGTAAACGAACGCTTCAACGTAGAAGAACAAAATTTTGTGAGCCAAGTGGGATTTGTAGCCTTGTCATTACAACCACGTATCATCAAGAGTAAGTGAAAAAATATTTGCTGGTATTCCAAAAACTCGTAATTTCTTGGAAGCTTGGCAACCCCTCTCAATGAAAGTGCTTTTCCACAGTCTCTGCTTAGGCTACTTGAAGCGGAAACAAATCATAGAGACAAAACTGAGAACTCCTTTATTTTGTCAACTTTCAAAGAGCTACTACAAACCATGTTGGATTTAGAGTTCCAAATTCATCTATCCATATAGGAGAGAACAGAGTGAAACCTAAATATAAAAACTGCTACTGTAGACGAACGCTTCAACCTAGAAGAACAAAATTTGGTGAGCCAAGTGGGATTTGTGTACTGATCATTACCACCAAGTGTCATCAAGATTGCATTAAAAAACATTTGCTGGTGTTTCAGAAACTCGTTATTTCTTAGAAGCTTGGCAACCCCACTCAATGAAATTGCTTTTCCACACTCTGTTCCTAGGGGTAGTTGAAGAGGAAAACAAACCATACAGACAAAACTGAGAACTCCCTTCATATTGTCAAGTTTCAAAGAGCTACTACAAACCATGTTGGATTTAGAGTTCCAAATTCATCTATCTCTGTAGGAGAGAACAGAGTGAAACGTAAACATAAAAACTGCTACTGTAAACGAACGCTTCAACGTAGAAGAACAAAATTTGGTGAGCCAAGTGGGATATTTAGACTTGTCATTACAACCACGTATCATCAAGATTGGGTGAAAAAATATTTGCTGGTATTCCGGAAACTCGTAATTTCTTGGAATCTTGGCAACCCCTCTCAATGAAAGTGCTTTTCCACAGTCTCTGCTTAGGGCTACTTGAAGCGGAAACAAATCATAGAGACAAAACTGAGAACTCCTTTATTTTTTCAAGTTTCAAAGAGCTACTACAAACCATATTGGATTTAGAGTTCCAAATTAATCTATCTATGTAGGAGAGAACAGAGTGAAACCTAAATATAAAAACTACTACTGTAGACGAACGCTTCAACCTAGAAGAACAAAATTTGGTGAGCCAAGTGGGATTTGTGTACTGATCTTCACCACCAAGTATCATCAAGATTGGGTGAATAAATATTTGCTGGTAATTCCGAAACTCGTTATTTCTTAGAAGCTTGGTAACCCCACTCAATGAAAATGCTTTTCCACAGCCTGTTCCTAGGGGTACTTGAAGAGGAAACAAACCATTGAGACAAAACTGAGAACTCCTTTATTTTGTCAACTTTTAAAGAGCCACTACAAACCATGTTGGATTTAGAGTTCCAAATTCATCTATCTATATAGGAGAGAACAGAGGGAAACCTAAATATAAAAACTGCTACAGTAGAGGAACGCTTCAACCTAGAAGAACAAAATTTTGTGAGCCAAGTGGGATTTGTATACTGATCATCACCACCAAGTATCATCAAGATTGGGTGAAAAAATATTTGCTGGTATTTCGGAAACTCGTATTTTCTTGGAAGCTTGGCAACCTCTCTAAGAAAGTGCTTTTCCACCATTTGTGCCTGGGGCTACTTGAAGAGGAAACAAACCATAGAGACAAAACTGAGAACTCCTTTATTTTGTCAATTTTCAAAGAGCTACTACAAACCATGTTGGATTTAGAGTTCCAAATTCATCTATCTATGTATGAGAGAACAGAGAGAAACCTAAAAATAAAAACTGCTACTGAAAACGAACGCATCAAGCTACAAGAACAATATTTGGTGAGCCAAGTGGAATTTGTGTACTGATCATTACCACCAAGTGTCATCAAGATTGCGTGAAAAAATAAATGCTGGTATATCGGAAGCTCGTTATTTCTTAGAAGCTTGGCAACCCCACTCAATGAAAGTGCTTTTCCACAGTCTGTTCCTAGGGGTACTTGAAGAGGAAACAAACCATAGAGACAAAACTGAGAACTGCTTTATTTTGTCAAGTTTCAAAGAGCTACTACAAACCATGTTGGATTTAGAGTTCCAAATTCATCTATCTCTATAGGAGAGAACAGTGTGAAACTTAAACATAAGAACTGCTACTGTAAACGAACGCTTCAACGTAGAAGAACAAAATTTGGTGAGCCAAGTGGGATTTGTAGACTTGTCATTACAACCACGTATCATCAAGATTGGGTGAAAAAATATTTGCTGGTATTTCGAAACTAGTTATTTCTTAGAAGCTTGGCAACCCCTCTCAATGAGAGTGATTTTCCACACTCTCTGCCTAGGGCTACTTGAAGACGAAACAAACCATAGAGACAAAACTGAGAACTCCTTTATTTTGTCAAGGTTCAAATAGCTACTACAAACCATGTTAGATTTAGAGTTCCAAATTCATCTATCTATACAGGAGAGAACAGAGTGAAACCTAAAAAGAAAAACTGCTACTGAAAACGAACGCTTCAACATAGAAGAACAAAATTTGGTGAGTCAAGGGTGATTTGTGTACCGATCGTAAACACCATGTATCATCAAGATTCGGTGAAAAAATATTTGCTGGTATTTCGGAAACTCGTAATTTCTTGGAAGTTTGGCAACCCCTCTCAAGGAAAGGGCTTTTCCACAGTCACTGCTTGGGGCTACTTGAAGCGGAAACAAATCATAGAGACAAAACAGAGAACTTCTTTATTTTTTCAAGTTTCAAGAGCTACTACAAACCATGTTGGATTTAGACTTCCAAATTCATCTATCTCTATAGGAGAGAACAGAGTGAAACCTAAATAAAAAAATTGCTACTGTAGACGAACGCTTCAACTTAGAAGAACAAAATTTGTTGAGCCAAGTGGGATTTGTATACTGATCATCACCACCAAGTATCATCAAGATTGGGTGAGAAAATATTTGCTGGTATTTCGGAAACTCGTATTTTCTTGGAAGCTTGGCAACCTCTCTAAGAAAGTGCTTTTCCACCGTTTGTGCCCGGGGCTACTTGAAGAGGAAACAAACCATAGAGACAAAACTGAGAACTCCTTTATTTTGTCAATTTTCAAAGAGCTACTACAAACCATGTTGGATTTAGAGTTCCAAATTCATCTATCTACGTATGAGAGAACAGAGAGAAACCTAAAAATAAAAACTGCTACTGAAAACGAACGCATCAAGCTACAAGAACAATATTTGGTGAGTCAAGTGGGATTTGTGTACCGATCATTACCACCAAGTATCATCAAGATTGGGTGAAAAAGTATTTGCTGGTTTTTCGGAAACTCGTAATTTCTTGGAAGCTTGGCAACCCCTCTCAATGAAAGTGCTTTTCCACCGTTTGTGTCTGGGGCTACTTGTAGAGGAAACAAACCATAGAGACAAAACTGAGAACTCCTTTATTTTGTCAAGTTTTAAGGAGCCATTACAAACCATGTTGGATTTAGAGTTCCAAATTCATCTTTCTATATAAAGGGAAGAGAGTGAAACCTAAACATAAAAACTGCTCCTGTAGACGAATGCTTCAACCTAGAAGAACAAAATTTGGTGAGCCAAGTGGGATTTGTGTACTGATCATTACCACCAAGTATCATCAAGATTGGGTGAAAATATATTTGCTGGTATTTCGGAAACTCGTGATTTCTTGGAAGCTTGGCAACCCCTATCAATGAATGTGCTTTTCCACAGTCAGTGCTTAGGGCTACTTGAAGCGGAAAGAAATCATAGAGACAAAACTGAGAATTCCTTTTTTTTGTCAAGTTTCAAAGAGCTACTGCAAACCATGTTGGATTTAGAGTTCCAAATTCATCTATCTATATAGGAGAGAACAGAGTGAAACCTAAATAAAAAAATTGCTACTGTAGACGAACGCTTCAACCTAGAAGAACAAAATTTGTTGAGCCAAGTGGGAATTGTATACTGATCATCACCACCAAGTATCCTCAAGATTGGATGAGAAAATATTTGCTGGTTTTCGGAAACTCGTTATTTCTTAGAAGCTTGGCAACCCCTCTCAATGAAAGTGCTTTTGCACAGTCTGTGCCTAGGGCTACTTGAAGAGGAAACAAACCATAAAGACAAAACTGAGAACTCCTTTATTTTGTCAAGTTTCAAAGAGCTACTACAAACCATGTTGGATTTAGAGTTCCAAATTCATCTATCCATATAGGAGAGAACAGAGTGAAACCTAAACATAAAGACTGCTCCTGTAGACGAACGCTTCAAACTAGAAGAACTAAATTTGGTGAGCCAAGTGGGATTTTTGTACTGGGCATTACCACCAAGTATCCTCAAGTTTGGGTGAAAAAATATTTGCTGGTATTTCGGAAAATCGTAATTTCTTGGAAGCTTGGCAACCCCTATCAATGAATGTGCTTTTCCACAGTCACTGGTTAGGGCTATTGAAG
The DNA here is from genome assembly GCF_048772815.1 of Callospermophilus lateralis. Classification (NCBI taxonomy): domain Eukaryota; kingdom Metazoa; phylum Chordata; class Mammalia; order Rodentia; family Sciuridae; genus Callospermophilus; species Callospermophilus lateralis. Next base: position 11,426 of record NW_027516298.1, read on the forward strand.
CGGAAAGAAATCATACAAACACAACTGAGAACTCCTTTATTTTATCAAGTTTCAAAGAGCTACTACAAACCATCTTGTATTTAGAGTTCCAAATTCATCTATCTATATAGGAGAGAACAGAGTGAAACCTAAATGAAAAAAATGCTACTGTAGACAAACGCTTCAACCTACAAGAACAAAATTTGTTGAGCCAAGTGGGATTTGTATACTGATCATCACCACCACGTATCCTCAAGATTGGATGAAAAAATATTTGCTGGTAATTCGTAAACTCTTTATTTCTTAGAAGCTTGGCAACCCCTCTCAATGAAAGTGCTTTTCCACAGTCTCTGCTTAGGGCTACTTGAAGCGGAAACAAATCATAGAGACAAAACTGAGAACTCCTTTATTTTGTCAAGTTTCAAAGAGCTACTACAAACCATGTTGGATTTAGAGTTCCAAATTCATCTATCTATATAGGAGAGAACAGTGTGAAACCTAAACATAAAAACTGCTACTGTAAACGAACGCATCAACGTAGAAGAACAAAATTTGGTGAGCCAAGTGGGATTTGTAGACTTGTCATTACAACCACGTATCATCAAGTTTGGGTGAAAAAATTTTGCTGGTATTCCGGAAACTCGTAATTTCTTGGAAGCTTGGCAACCCCTCTCAATGAAAGTGCTTTTCCACAGTCTCTGCTTAGGGCTACTTGAAACGGAAACAAATCATAGAGACAAAACTGAGAACTTTTTTATTTTGTCAAGTTTCAAAGAGCTACTACAAATCATGTTGGATTTAGAGTTCCAAATTCATCTATCTATATAGGAGAGAACAGAGTAAAACCTAAAAATAAAAACTGCTACTGAAAACGAACGCTTCAACATAGAAGAACAAAATTTGGTGAGTCAAGTGGGATTTGTGTACCGATCATTAACACCAAGTATCATCAAGATTGGGTGAAAAAATATTTGCTGGTATTTCGGAAACTCGTAATTTCTTGGAAGCTTGGCAACCTCTCAAAGAAAGTGCTTTTCCACCGTTTGTGCCTGGGGCTACTTGAAGAGTAAACAAACCATAGCGACAAAACTGAGACTCCTTTAGTTTTGTCAGGTTTCAAAGAGCCACTACAAACCATGTTGGATTTAGAGTTCCAAATTCATCTATCGATATAAGAGAGAACAGAGTGAAACCTAAACATAAAAACTGCTCCTGTAGACGAACGCTTCAACCTAGAAGAACAAAAATTGGTGAGCCAAGTGGGATTTGTGTACTGATCATTACCACCAAGTATCATCAAGATTGGGTGAAAAAATATTTGCTGGTATTTCGGAAACTCGTAATTTCTTGGAAGCTTGGCAACCCCTATCAATGAATGTGCTTTTCCACAGTCACTGCTTAGGGCTATTGAAGCGGAAAGAAATCATAGAGACAAAACTGAGAACTCCTTTATTTTGTCAAGTTTCAAAGAGCTACTACTAACCATGTTGGATTTAGAGATCCAAATTCATCTATCTATATAGGAGAGAACAGAGTGAAACCTAAACATAAAAACTGCTATTGTAAACGAACGCTTCAACGTAGAAGAACAAAATTTTGTGAGCCAAGTGGGATTTGTAGCCTTGTCATTACAACCACGTATCATCAAGAGTAAGTGAAAAAATATTTGCTGGTATTCCAGAAACTCGTAATTTCTTGGAAGCTTGGCAACCCCTTTCAATGAAAGTGCTTTTCCACAGTCTCTGCTTAGGGCTACATGAAGTGGAAACAAATCATAGAGACAAAACTGAGAACTCCTTTATTTTTTCAAGTTTCAAAGAGCTACTACAAACCATGTTGAATTTAGAGTTCCAAATTCATCTATCTATATAGGAGAGAACAGAGGAAACTAAAAATATAAACTGCTACTGTAAACGAACGCTTCAACCTAGAAGAACAAAATTTGGTGAGTCAAGTGGGATTTGTGTACCGATCATTACTACCAAGTATCATCAAGATTGGGTGAAAAATATTTGCTGGTATTTCGGAAAATCTTTATTTCTTAGAATCTTGGCAACCCCACTCCATGAAAGTGCTTTTCCACAGTCTGTGCCGAGGGCTCTTGAAGAGGAAACAAACCATAGAGAGAAAACTGTGAACTCCTTTTTTTGTCAAGTTTCAAAGAGCTACTACAAACCATGTTGGATTTAGAGTTCCAAATTCATCTATCTATATAGGAGAGAACAGAGTGAAACCTAAGAATAAAAACTGCTACTGTAAACGAACGCTTCAACCTAGAAGAAGAAAATTTGGTGAGCCAACTGAGATTTGTGTACTGATCATTACCACCAAGTATCATCAAGATTGGGTGAAAAAATCTTTGCTGGTATTTCGGAAACTCATTATTTCTTAAAACCTTGGCAACCCCTCTCAAGGAATGTGCTTTTCCACAGTCTGTGCCTAGGGCGACATGAAGAGGAAACAAACCATAGAGACAAAACTGAGTACTCCTTTATTTTGTCAAGTTTCAGAGAGCTACTACAAACCATGTTGGATTTAGAGTTCCAAATTCATCTATCTATATACGAGAGAACAGAGTGAAACCTAATTATAAAAACTGCTACTGTAAACGAACGCTTCAACCTAGAAGAACAAAATTTGGTGAACGAAGTGGGATTTGTGGACTGATCATTACCACCAAGTATCATCAGCATTGGGTCAAAAAATATTTGCTGGTATTTCTGAAACTCGTAGTATCTTGGAGCTTGGCAACCCCTTTCAATGGAAGTGCTTATCTACAGTCTCTGCTTAGGTCTACATGAAGTGGAAACATATCAAAGAGACAAAAGTGAGAACTTTTTTATTTTGTCAAGTTTCAAAGAGCTACTACAAACAATGTTTTATTTAGAGTTCCAAATTCATCTATCTATATAAGAGAGAACAGAGTGAAACCTAAATATAAAAACTGCTACTGTAGACGAACGCTTCAACGTAGAAGAACAAAATTTGGTGAGCCATGTGGGATTTGTGTACTGATCATTACCACCAAGTGTCATCAAGATTGCATTAAAAAACATTTGCTGGTGTTTCGGAAACTCGTTATTTCTTAGAAGCTTGGCAACCCCACTCAATGAAATTGCTTTTCCACACTCTGTTCCTAGGGGTACTTGAAGAGGAAACAAACCATAGAGACAAAACTGAGAACTCCTTTATATTGTCAAGTTTCAAAGAGCTACTACAAACCATGTTGGATTTAGAGTTCCAAATTCATCTATCTCTATAGGAGAGAACAGAGTGAAACGTAAACATAAAAACTGCTACTGTAAACGAACGCTTCAACGTAGAAGAACAAAATTTGGTGAGCCAAGTGGGATATTTAGACTTGTCATTACAACCAAGTATCATCAAGATTGGGGGAAAAATATTTGCTGGTATTCCGGAAACTCGTAATTTCTTGGAAACTTGGCAACCCCTCTCAATGAAAGTGCTTTTCCACAGTCTCTGCTTAGGGCTACTTGAAGCGGAAACAAATCATAGAGACAAAACTGAGAACTCCTTTATTTTTTCAAGTTTCAAAGAGCTACTACAAACCATATTGGATTTAGAGTTCCAAATTAATCTATCTATGTAGGAGAGAACAGAGTGAAACCTAAATATAAAAACTACTACTGTAGACGAACGCTTCAACCTAGAAGAACAAAATTTGGTGAGCCAAGTGGGATTTGTGTACTGATCTTCACCACCAAGTATCATCAAGATTGGGTGAATAAATATTTGCTGGTAATTCCGAAACTCGTTATTTCTTAGAAGCTTGGTAACCCCACTCAATGAAAATGCTTTTCCACAGCCTGTTCCTAGGGGTACTTGAAGAGGAAACAAACCATTGAGACAAAACTGAGAACTCCTTTATTTTGTCAACTTTTAAAGAGCCACTACAAACCATGTTGGATTTAGAGTTCCAAATTCATCTATCTATATAGGAGAGAACAGAGGGAAACCTAAATATAAAAACTGCTACAGTAGGGAACGCTTCAACCTAGAAGAACAAAATTTTGTGAGCCAAGTGGGATTTGTGTACCGATCATCACCACCAAGTATCATCAAGATTCGGTGAAAAAATATTTGCTGGTATTTGGGAAACTCGTAATTTCTTGGAAGCTTGGCAATCCCTTTCAATGGAAGTGCTTTTCCATAGTCTCTGCTTAGGGCTAAATGAAGAGGAAACAAATAATAGAGAGGAAACTGAGAACTCCTTTACTTTGTCAAGTTTCAAAGAGCTACTACAAACCATATTGGATTTAGAATTCCAAATTCATCTATCTATATAGGAGAGACAGAGTGAAACCTAAAAATAAAAACTGCTACTGTAGACGAACGCTTCAACATAGAAGAACAAAATTTGGTGAGCCAAGTGGGATTTGTGTAGTGATCATTACCACCATGTGTCATAAAGATTGCGTGAAAAAATATTTGCTGGTATTTCGGAAACTCGTTATTTCTTAGAAGCTTGGCAACCCCTCTCAATGAAAGTGCTTTTCCACAGTCGGTGCCTAGGGCTACTTGAAGAGGAAACAATCCATAGAGACAAAACTGAGAACTCCTTTATTTTGTCAAGTTTCAAAGAGCTACTACAAACCATGTTGAATTTAGAGTTCCAAATTCATCTATCCATATAGAAGAGAACAGAGTGAAACCTAAATATAAAAACTGCTAGTGTAGACGAACGCTTCAACCTGGAAGAACAAAATGTGGTAAGCCAAATGGGATTTGTGTACTGATGATTACCACCAAGTATCATCAAGATTGGGTGAAAAAATATTTGCTGGTATTTCGGAAACTCATAATTTCTTGGAAGCTTGGCAAACCCTCTCAATGAAAGTGCTTTTCCACAGTCACTGCTTAGGGCTACTTGAAGCGGAAACAAATCATAGAGACAAAACTGAGAACTCCTTTATTTTATCAAGTTTCAAAGAGCTACTACAAACCACGTTGGATTTAGAGTTCCAAATTCATCTATTTATATAGGAGAGAACAGTGTGAAACCTAAACATAAAAACTGCTACTGTAAACGAACGCTTCAACGTAGAAGAACAAAATTTGGTGAGCCAAGTGGGATTTGTAGACTTGTCATTACAACCACGTATCATCAAGATTGGGTGAAAAAAATTTTGCTGGTATTCCGGAAACTCGTAATTTCTTGGAAGCTTGGCAACCCTTCTCAATGAAAGTGCTTTTCCACAGTCTCTGCTTAGGGCTACTTGAAGCGGAAACAAATCATAGAGACAAAACTGAGAACTCCTTTATTTTGTCAAGTTTCAAAGAGCTACTACAAACCATGTTGGATTTAGAGTTCCAAATAAATCTATCTGTATAGGAGAGAACAGAGTGAAACCTAAAAATAAAAACTGCTACTGAAAACGAACGCTTCAACATAGAAAACAAAATTTGGTGAGTCAAGTGGGATTTGTGTACCGATCATTAACACCAAGTATCATCAAGATTGGGTGAAAAAATATTTGCTGGTATTTCGGAAACTCATAATTTCTTGGAAGCTTGGCAACCTCTCTAAGAAAGTGCTTTTCCACCGTTTGTGCCTGGGGCTACTTGAAGAGGAAACAAACCATAGAGACAAAACTGAGAACTCCTTTATTTTGTCAATTTTCAAAGAGCTACTACAAACCATGTTGGATTTAGAGTTCCAAATTCATCTATCTATGTATGAGAGAACAGAGAGAAACCTAAAAATAAAAACTGCTACTGAAAACGAACGCATCAAGCTACAAGAACAATATTTGGTGAGCCAAGTGGAATTTGTGTACTGATCATTACCACCAAGTGTCATCAAGATTGCGTGAAAAAATATATGCTGGTATATCGGAAGCTCGTTATTTCTTAGAAGCTTGGCAACCCCACTCAATGAAAGTGCTTTTCCACAGTCTGTTCCTAGGGGTACTTGAAGAGGAAACAAACCATAGAGACAAAACTGAGAACTGCTTTATTTTGTCAAGTTTCAAAGAGCTACTAGAAACCATGTTGGATTTAGAGTTCCAAATTCATCTATCTCTATAGGAGAGAACAGTGTGAAACCTAAACATAAAAACTGCTACTGTAAACGAACGCTTCAACGTAGAAGAACAAAATTTGGTGAGCCAAGTGGGATTTGTAGACTTGTCATTACAACCACGTATCATCAAGATTGGGTGAAAAAATATTTGCTGGTATTTCGAAACTAGTTATTTCTTAGAAGCTTGGCAACCCCTCTCAATGAGAGTGATTTTCCACACTCTCTGCCTAGGGCTACTTGAAAACGAAACAAACCATAGAGACAAAACTGAGAACTCCTTTATTTTGTCAAGGTTCAAATAGCTACTACAAACCATGTTAGATTTAGAGTTCCAAATTCATCTATCTATACAGGAGAGAACAGAGTGAAACCTAAAAAGAAAAACTGCTACTGAAAACGAACGCTTCAACATAGAAGAACAAAATTTGGTGAGTCCAGTGTGATTTGTGTACCGATCGTAAACACCATGTATCATCAAGATTCGGTGAAAAAATATTTGCTGGTATTTCGGAAACTCGTAATTTCTTGGAAGTTTGGCAACCCCTCTCAAGGAAAGGGCTTTTCCACAGTCACTGCTTGGGGCTACTTGAAGCGGAAACAAATCATAGAGACAAAACAGAGAACTTCTTTATTTTGTCAAGTTTCAAAGAGCTACTACAAACCATGTTGGATTTAGACTTCCAAATTCATCTATCTCTATAGGAGAGAACAGAGTGAAACCTAAATAAAAAAATTGCTACTGTAGACGAACGCTTCAACCTAGAAGAACAAAATTTGTTGAGCCAAGTGGGATTTGTATACTGATCATCACCACCAAGTATCATCAAGATTGGGTGAAAAAATATTTGCTGGTATTTCGGAAACTCGTATTTTCTTGGAAGCTTGGCAACCTCTCTAAGAAAGTGCTTTTCCACCGTTTGTGCCCGGGGCTACTTGAAGAGGAAACAAACCATAGAGACAAAACTGAGAACTCCTTTATTTTGTCAATTTTCAAAGAGCTACTACAAACCATGTTGGATTTAGAGTTCCAAATTCATCTATCTACGTATGAGAGAACAGAGAGAAACCTAAAAATAAAAAGTGCTACTGAAAACGAACGCATCAAGCTACAAGAACAATATTTGGTGAGTCAAGTGGGATTTGTGTACCGATCATTACCACCAAGTATCATCAAGATTGGGTGAAAAAGTATTTGCTGGTTTTTCGGAAACTCGTAATTTCTTGGAAGCTTGGCAACCCCTCTCAATGAAAGTGCTTTTCCACCGTTTGTGTCTGGGGCTACTTGTAGAGGAAACAAACCATAGAGACAAAACTGAGAACTCCTTTATTTTGTCAAGTTTCAAGGAGCCATTACAAACCATGTTGGATTTAGAGTTCCATATTCATCTTTCTATATAAAGGGAAGAGAGTGAAACCTAAACATAAAAACTGCTCCTGTAGACGAATGCTTCAACCTAGAAGAACAAAATTTGGTGAGCCAAGTGGGATTTGTGTACTGATCATTACCACCAAGTATCATCAAGATTGGGTGAAAATATATTTGCTGGTATTTCGGAAACTCGTGATTTCTTGGAAGCTTGGCAACCCCTATCAATGAATGTGCTTTTCCACAGTCAGTGCTTAGGGCTACTTGAAGCGGAAAGAAATCATAGAGACAAAACTGAGAATTCCTTTTTTTTGTCAAGTTTCAAAGAGCTACTACAAACCATGTTGGATTTAGAGTTCCAAATTCATCTATCTATATAGGAAAGAACAGAGTGAAACCTAAATAAAAAAATTGCTACTGTAGACGAACGCTTCAACCTAGAAGAACAAAATTTGTTGAGCCAAGTGGGAATTGTATACTGATCATCACCACCAAGTATCCTCAAGATTGGATGAGAAAATATTTGCTGGTTTTCGGAAACTCGTTATTTCTTAGAAGCTTGGCAACCCCTCTCAATGAAAGTGCTTTTGCACAGTCTGTGCCTAGGGCTACTTGAAGAGGAAACAAACCATAAAGACAAAACTGAGAACTCCTTTATTTTGTCAAGTTTCAAAGAGCTACTACAAACCATGTTGGATTTAGAGTTCCAAATTCATCTATCCATATAGGAGAGAACAGAGTGAAACCTAAACATAAAGACTGCTCCTGTAGACGAACGCTTCAACCTAGAAGAACTAAATTTGGTGAGCCAAGTGGGATTTTTGTACTGGGCATTACCACCAAGTATCCTCAAGTTTGGGTGAAAAAATATTTGCTGGTATTTCGGAAAATCGTAATTTCTTGGAAGCTTGGCAACCCCTATCAATGAATGTGCTTTTCCACAGTCACTGGTTAGGGCTATTGAAGCGGAAAGAAATCATACAGACACAACTGAGAACTCCTTTATTTTATCAAGTTTCAAAGAGCTACTACAAACCATATTGGATTTAGAGTTCCAAATTCATCTATCTATGTAGGAGAGAACAGAGTGAAACCTAAATATAAAAACTGCTACTGTAGACGAACGCTTCAACCTAGAAGAACAAAATTTGGTGAGCCAAGTGGGATTTGTGTACTGATCTTCACCACCAAGTATCATCAAGATTGGGTGAATAAATATTTGCTGGTAATTCGGAAACTCGTTATTTCTTAGAAGCTTGGCAACCCCACTCAATGAAAGTGCTTTTCCACAGCCTGTTCCTAGGGGTACTTGAAGAGGAAACAAACCATTGAGACAAAACTGAGAACTCCTTTATTTTGTCAACTTTTAAAGAGCCACTACAAACCATGTTGGATTTAGAGTTCCAAAATCATCTATATATAGGACAGAACAGAGGGAAACCTAAATATAAAAACTGCTACAGTAGAGGAACGCTTCAACCTAGAAGAACAAAATTTTGTGAGCCAAGTGGGATTTGTGTACCGATCATCACCACCAAGTATCATCAAGATTCGGTGAAAAAATATTTGCTGGTATTTGGGAAACTCGTAATTTTTTGGAAGCTTGGCAATCCCTTTCAATGGAAGTGCTTTTCCATAGTCTCTGCTTAGGGCTAAATGAAGAGGAAACAAATAATAGAGACGAAACTGAGAACTCCTTTACTTTGTCAAGTTTCAAAGAGCTACTACAAACCATATTGGATTTAGAATTCCAAATTCATCTATCTATATAGGAGAGACAGAGTTAAACCTAAATATGAAAACTGCTACTGTAGACGAACGCTTCAACATAGAAGAACAAAATTTGGTGAGCCAAGTGGGATTTGTGTAGTGATCATTACCACCATGTGTCATAAAGATTGCGTGAAAAAATATTTGCTGGTATTT
>NW_027516298.1:20939-62025 GCF_048772815.1 Callospermophilus lateralis
TCGGAAACTCGTTATTTCTAAAAAGCTTGACAACCCCTCAATGAAAGTGCTTTTCCACAGTCTGTGCCTAGGACTACTTGAAGTGGAAACAAACCATAGAGAAAAAACTAAGAACTCCTTTATTTTGTCAACTTTCAAAGAGCCATTAAAAACTATGTTGGATTTAGAGTTCCAAATTGATCTATCTATATAGGAGAGAACAGAGTGAAACCTAAATATAAAAACTGCTACTGAAAACGATCGCTTCAACCTAGAAGAACAAAATTTGGTGAAGGAAGTGGGATTTTTGTACTGATCATTACCACCAAGTATCATCAACATTGGGTCAACAAATATTTGCTGGTATTTCGGAAACTCGTAGTATCTTGGAAGCTTGGCAACCCCTTTCAATGGAAGTGCTTTTCCACAGTCTCTGCTTAGGGCTACATAAAGTGGAAACAAATCATAGAGACAAAAGTGAGAACTCCTTATTTTGTCAAGTTTCAAAGAGCTACTACAAACCATGTTGTATTTAGAGTTCCAAATTCTTCTATCTATATAAGAGAGAAGAGAGGGAACCTAAAAATATAAACTGCTACTGTAAACGAACGCATCAACTAGAAGAACAAAATTTGGTGAGCCAAGTGGGATTTGTTTTCTGATCATTACCACCAAGTATCATCAAGATTGGGTGAAAAAATATTTGCTGGTATTTCGGAAACTCGTTATTTCTTAGAAGATGGCAACCCCTCTCAATGAAAGTGCTTTTCCACAGTCTGTGCCTAGGGCTACTTGAAGAGGAAACAAACCATAGAGACAAAACTGAGAACTCCTTTATTTTGTCAACTTTCAAAGAGCTACTACAAACCATGTTGGATTTAGAGTTCCAAATTCATCTATCTATATAGAGAGAACAGAGTGAAACCTAAAAATAAAAACTCCTACTGGAAACGAACGCTTCAACCTAGAAGAACAAAATTTGGTGAGCCAAGTGGATTTGTGTACTTGTCATTACCACCACGTATCATCAACATAGGGTGAAAAATATTTGCTGGTATTTAAATAACTCGTAATTTCTTGGAAGCTTGGCAACCCTTTCAATGAAAGTGCTTTCCCACATTCTCTGCTTAGGGTACATGAAGCGGTAACAACTCATAGAGACAAAACTGAGAACTCCTTTATTTTGTCAAGTTTCAAAGAGCTACTAGACACCATGTTGAATTTAGAGTTCCAAATTCATCTATCTATATATGAGAGAACAGAGGGAAACTAAAAATATAAACTGCTACTGTAAACGAACGCTTCAACCTAGAAGAACAAAATTTGGTGAGTCAAGTGGGATTTGTGTACCGATCATTACTACCAAGTATCATCAAGATTGGGTGAAAAATATTTGCTGGTATTTCGGAAACCTCGTTATTTCTTCGAAGCTTCGCAACCCCTCTCAATGAAAGTGCTTTTCCACAGTCTGTGCCTAGGGCTACTTGAAAAGGAAAAACAATAGAGAGAAAACTGAAAACTCCTGTATTTTGTCAACTTTCAAAGAGCTACTACAAACCATGTCAAATTTAGAGTTACAAATTCCTGTATCTATATAGGAAAGAACAGAGGGAATTAAATATATAAACTGTTACTGTAAACGAACGCTTCAACCTAGAAGAAAAAAATTTGGTGAGTCTATGGGATTTGTGTACCAATCATTACCACCAAGTATCATCAAGATTGGGTGAAAAATATTTGCTGGTATTTCGGAAACTCCTTATTTCTTAGAAGCTTGGCATCCCCTCTCATGAAAGTGGCTTTTCCACAGTCTGTACTCAGGACTACTTGAAGAGGAAACAAACCATAGAGACAAAACTGAGAACTCCTTTATTTTGTCAAGTTTCAAAGAGCTACTACAAACCATATTGAATTTAGAGTTCCAAATTCATCTATCTATATAGGAGAGAACAGAGTGAAACCTAAAAATAAAAACTGCTACTGTAGACGAATGCTTCAACCTAGAAGAAGAAAATTTGGTGAGCAAAGTGGGATTTGTGTACTGATTATTACCACCAAGTATCATCAACATTGGGTGAAAAAATATTTTCTGGTCTTTCGGAAACTCGTAATTTATTGTAAGCTTGGGAACCCCTTCAATGAAAGTGCTTTTCCACAGTCTCTGCTTAGGGCTACATGAAGTGGAAACAAATCATAGAGACAAAACTGAGAACTCCTTTGTTTTGTCAAGTTTCAAAGAGCTACTACAAACCATGTTGGATTTAGAGTTCCAAATTCATCTATCTATATAGGAGAGAAGAGAGGAAAAACTAAAAATATAAACTGCTACTGTAAACGAACGCTTCATCATAGAAGAACAAAATTTGGTGAGTCAAGTGGGATTTGTGTACCAATCATGAACACCAAGGATCATCAAGATTGGGTGAAAAAATATTTGCTGATATTTCGGAAACTCGTTATTTCTTAGAAGCTTGGCAACCCCTCTCAATGAAAGTGCTTTTCCACAGTCTGTGCCTAGGGCTACTTGAAGAGGAAACAAACCATAGAGACAAAAGTGAGAACTCCTTTATTTTGTCAAGTTTCAAAGAGCTACTACAAACCATGTTGGATTTAGAGTTCCAAATTCATCTATCTATATAGGAGAGAACAGAGAGAAACCTAAATATAAAAACTGCTACTGTAGACGAACGCTTCAACCTAGAAGAACACAATTTAGTGAGCCATGTGGGATTTATGTACTGATCATTACCACCAAGTATCATCAACATTGGGTGAAAAAATATTTGCTGGTATTTCGGAAACTCGTTCTTTCTTAGAAGCTTGGCAACACCTCTCAATGAAAGTGCTTTTCCACAGTCTGTGCCCAGTGCTAGTTGAAGAGGAAACAAACCATAGAGACAAAACTGAGTACTCTTTTATTTTGTCAAGTTTCAAAGAGCTACTACTAACCATGTTGGATTTAGATTTCCAAATTCATCTATCTATATAGGAGTGAACAGAGTGAAACCTAAAAATAAAAACTGCTACTGTAAACGAACGCTTCAACCTAGAAGAAGAAAATTTGGTGAGCCAAGTGGGATTTTTGGACTTGTCATTACCAACAAGTATCATCAACATTGGTTGAAAAAATATTTGCTGCTATTTCGGAAACTCGTATTTTCTTAGAAGCTTGGCAACCCCTTTCAATGAAAGTCCTTTCACACAGTCTCTGCATAGGGGTACATGAAGCGGAAGCAAATCATGGAGACAAAACTGAGAACTCCTTTATTTTGTCAATTTTCAAAGAGCTAATACACACCATGTTGGATTTAGAGTTCCAAATACATCTATCTATATAGGAGAGAACAGAGTGAAACCTAAATATTCAAATTGCTACTGTAGACGAACGCTTCAAAGTAGAAGAATAAAATTTGGTGAGACAAGTGGGATTTGTGTACAGATCATTACCACCAAGTATCATCGACTTAGGGTGAAAAAATATTTGCTGGTATTTCGGAAACTCGTTATGTCTTAGAAGATTGGCAACCCCTCTCAATGAAAGTACTTTTCCACAGTCTGTGCCTAGGGCGACTTGAAGAGGAAACAAACCATAGAGACAAAACTGAAAACTCCTTTATTTTATCAAGTTTCAAAGAGATATTACACACCATGTTAGATTTAGAGTTCCAAATTCATCTATCTATATAGGAGAGAACAGAGTGAAACCTAAAAATAAAAACTGCTACTGTAGACGAACGCTTCAACCCAGAAGAACAAAATATGGTGAGCCAAGTGGGATTTGTGTACTTGTCATTACCACAACGTATCATCAACATTGGGTGAAAAAATATCTGCTGGTATTTCGGAAACTCGTAATTTCTTGGAAGATTGGCAACCCCTTTCAATGAAAGTGCTTTTCCACAGTCTCTGCTTAGGGCTACATGAAGTGGAAACAAATCATAAAGACAAAACTGAGAACTCCTTTATTTTTTCAAGTTTCAAAGAGCTACTACAAACCATGTTGAATTTAGAGTTCCAAATTCATCTATCTATATAGGAGAGAACAGAGGAAACTAAAAATATAAACTGCTACTGTAAACGAACGCTTCAACCTAGAAGAACAAAATTTGGTGAGTCAAGTGGGATTTGTGTACCGATCATTACTACCAAGTATCATCAAGATTGGGTGAAAAATATTTGCTGGTATTTCGGAAAATCTTTATTTCTTAGAAGCTTTGCAACCCCACTCCATGAAAGTGCTTTTCCACAGTCTGTGCCGAGGGCCCTTGAAGAGGAAACAAACCATAGAGAGAAAACTGTGAACTCCTTTTTTTGTCAAGTTTCAAAGAGCTACTACAAACCATGTTGGATTTAGAGTTCCAAATTCATCTATCTATATAGGAGAGAACAGAGTGAAACCTAAGAATAAAAACTGCTACTGTAAACGAACGCTTCAACCTAGAAGAAGAAAATTTGGTGAGCCAACTGAGATTTGTGTACTGATCATTACCACCAAGTATCATCAAGATTGGGTGAAAAAATCTTTGCTGGTATTTCGGAAACTCATTATTTCTTAAAACCTTCGCAACCCCTCTCAAGGAATGTGCTTTTCCACAGTCTGTGCCTAGGGCGACATGAAGAGGAAACAAACCATAGAGACAAAACTGAGTACTTTTTTATTTTGTCAAGTTTCAGAGAGCTACTACAAACCATGTTGGATTTAGAGTTCCAAATTCATCTATCTATATACGAGAGAACAGAGTGAAACCTAATTATAAAAACTGCTACTGTAAACGAACGCTTCAACCTAGAAGAACAAAATTTGGTGAACGAAGTGGGATTTGTGGACTGATCATTACCACCAAGTATCATCAGCATTGGGTCAAAAAATATTTGCTGGTATTTCTGAAACTCGTAGTATCTTGGAAGCTTGGCAACCCCTTTCAATGGAAGTGCTTATCCACAGTCTCTGCTTAGGTCTACATGAAGTGGAAACAAATCAAAGAGACAAAAGTGAGAACTTTTTTATTTTGTCAAGTTTCAAAGAGCTACTACAAACCATGTTTTATTTAGAGTTCCAAATTCATCTATCTATATAAGAGAGAACAGAGTGAAACCTAAATATAAAAAGTGCTATTGTAGACGAACGCTTCAACCTAGAAGAACAAAATTTGGTGAGTCAAGTGGGATTTGTGTACCGATCATTTCCACCAAGTATCATCAAGATTGGGTGAAAAAATATTTGCTAGTATTTCAGAAACTCGGAATTTCTTGGAACTTTGGCAACCCCTTTCAATTAAAGTGCTTTTCCACAGTCTCTGCTTAGGGTACATGAAGCGGAAACAAATCATAGAGACAAAACTGAGAACTCCTTTATTTTTTCAAGTTTCAAAGAGCTACTACAAACCATGTTGATTTTAGAGTTCCAAATTCATCTATCTATATAGGAGAGAACAGAGGGAAACTAAAAATATAAACTGCTACTGTAAACGAACGCTTCAACCTAAAAGATCAAAATGTGGTGAGTCAAGTGGGATTTGTGTACCGATCATTACTACCAAGTATCATCAAGATTGGGTGAAAAATATTTGCTGGTATTTCGGAAACTCGATATTTCTTAGAAGCGAGGCAACCCCTCTCAATGAAAGTGCTTTCCAACAGTCTGTGCCTAGGACTACTTGAAAAGGAAACAAACAATAGAGACAAAACTGAAAACTCCTTTATTTTGTCAAGTTTCAAAAAGCTACTACAAACCACGTTGGATTTAGAGTTCCAAATTCATCTATCTATATAGGAGAGAACAGAGGGAACTTAAAAATATAAACTGCTACTATAAACGAAAGCTCCAAACTAGAAGAACAAAATTTGGTGAGTCTAGTGCGATTTGTGTACAGATCATTACCACCAAGTATCATCGACATTGGCTGAAAAAATATTTGCTGGTATTTCGGAAACTCGTTATTTCTTATAAGCTTGGCAACCCCTCTCAATGAAAGTGCTTTTCCACAGTCTGTGCCTAGGACTATTTGAAGAAGAAAGAAACCTTAGAGAAAAAACTGAGAACTCCTTTATTTTGTCAAGTTTCAAAGAGCTACTACAAAGCATGTTGGATTTAGAGTTCCAAATTCATCTATCTATATAGGTGAGAACAGAGGGAAACTAAAAATATAAACTGCTACTCTAAACGAACGCTTCAAACTAGAAGAAGAAAATTTGGTGAGCCAACTGGGATTTGTGTACTGATCATTACCACCAAGTATCATCAAGATTGGTTGAAAAAACTTTTTCTGGTATTTCGGAAACTTGTTATTTCTTAAAAGCTTGGCAACCCCTCTCAATGAATGTGCTTTTCCACAGTCTGTGTCTAGGGCGACTTGAAGAGGAAACAAACCATAGAGACGAAACTGAAAACTCCTTTAATTTGTGAAGTTTCAAAGAGCTATTACACACCATGTTGGATTTAGTGTTCCAAATTCATCTATCTATATAGGAGAGAACAAAGAGAAACCTAAATATAAAAGCTGCTGCTGTAAACGAACGCTTCAACCTAGAAGAACAAAATTTGGTGAGCCAAGTGGGATTTGTGTACTGATCATTACCACCAAGTATCATCAACATTGGGTGAAAAAATATTTGCTGGTCTTTCGGAAACTCGTAATTTATTGTAAACTTGGGAACCCCTGTCAATGAAAGTGCTTTTCCACAGTCTCTGCTTAGGGCTACAAGAAGTGGAAACAAATCATAGAGACAAAACTGAGAACTCCTTTGTTTTGTCAAGTTTCAAAGAGCTACTACACACCATGTTGGATTTAGAGTTCCAAATTCATCTATCTATATAGGAGAGAAGAGAGGAAAAACTAAAAATATAAACTGCTACTGTAAACGAACGCTTCATCCTAGAAGAACAAAATTTGGTGAGTCAAGTAGGATTTGTGTACCAATCATGGCCACTAAGGATCATCAACATTGGGTGAAAAAATATTTGCTGATATTTCGGAAACTCTTTATTTCTTAGAAGCTTGGAAACCCCTCTCAATGAAAGTGCTTTTCCACAGTCTGTGCCTAGGGCTACTTGAAGAGGAAACAAAGCATAGAGACAAAACTGAGAACTCCTTTATTTTGTCAAATTTCAAAGAGCTACTACAAACCATGTTAGATTTAGAGTTCCAAATTCATCTATCTATATAGGAGAGAACAGAGAGAAACCTAAATATAAAAACTGCTACTGTAGACGAACGCTTCAACCTAGAAGAACACAATTTAGTGAGCCATGTGGGATTTGTGTACTGATCATTACCACCAAGAATCATCAACATTGGGTGAAAAAATATTTGCTGGTATTTCGGAAACTCGTTCTTTCTTAGAAGCTTGGCAACACCTTTCAATGAAAGTGCTTTTCCACAGTCTGTGCCCAGGGCTACTTGAAGAGGAAACAAACCATAGAGACAAAACTGAGTACTCCTTTATTTTGTCAAGTTTCAGAGAGCTACTACAAACCATGTTGGATTTAGAGTTCCAAATTCATCTATCTATATAGGAGAGAACAGAGTGAAACCTAAAAATAAAAACTGCTACTGGAAACGAACGCTTCAACCTAGAAGAAGAAAATTTGGTGAGCCAAGTGGGATTTGTGTACTTGTCATTACCACCACGTATCATCAACATTGGGTGAAAAAATATTTGCTGGTATTTCGGAAACTCGTAATTACTTGGAAGCCTGGCAACCCCTTTCAATGAAAGTGCTTTTCTACAGTCTCTGCTTAGGGTACATGAAGCGGAAACAAATCATAGAGACAAAACTGAGAACTCCTTTATTTTTTCAAGTTTCAAAGAGCTACTACAAACCATGTTGAATTTAGAGTTCCAAATTCATCTATCTATATAGGAGAGAACAGAGGAAACTAAAAATATAAACTGCTACTGTAAACGAACGCTTCAACCTAGAAGAACAAAATTTGGTGAGTCAAGTGGGATTTGTGTACCGATCATTACTACCAAGTATCATCAAGATTGGGTGAAAAATATTTGCTGGTATTTCGGAAAATCTTTATTTCTTAGAAGCTTGGCAACCCCACTCAATGAAAGTGCTTTTCCACAGTCTGTGCCGAGGGCTCGTGAAGAGGAAACAAACCATAGAGAGAAAACTGTGAACTCCTTTTTTTGTCAAGTTTCAAAGAGCTACTACAAACCATGTTGGATTTAGAGTTCCAAATTCATCTATCTATATAGGAGAGAACAGAGTGAAACCTAAAAATAAAAACTGCTACTGTAAACGAATGCTTCAACCTAGAAGAAGAAAATTTGGGGAGCCAATTGGGATTTGTGTACTGATCATTACCACCAAGTATCATCAAGATTGGGTGAAAAAATATTTGCTGGTATTTCGGAAACTTGTTATTTCTTAAAACCTTGGCAACCCCTCTCAATGAAAGTGCTTTTCCACAGTCTGTGCCTAGGCCGACTTGAAGAGGAAGCAAACCATAGTGACAAAACTGAAAACTCATTTATTTTGTCAAGTTTCAAAGAGCTATTACACACCATGTTGGATTTAGAGTTCCAAATTCAACTATCTATATAGGAGAGAACAGAGTGAAAACTAAAAATAAAAACTGCTACTGTAAATGAAGGCTTCAACCTAGAAGAACAAAATTTGGTGAGCCAAGTGGGATTTGTGTACTTGTCATTACCACCACGTATCATCAACATTGGGTGAAAAAATATTTGCTGGTATTTCGGAAACTCGTAATTTCTTGGAAGATTGGCAACCCCTTTCAATGAAAGTGCTTTTTCAAAGCCTCTTCTTAGGGCTACATGAAGCGGAAACCAATCATAGAGACAAAACTGAGAACTCCTTTATTTTGTCAACTTTCAAAGAGCTACTACAAACCATGTTGGATTTAGAGTTCCAAATTCATCTATGTATATAGGAGAGAACAGAGGTAAACTAAAAATATAATCTGCTACTGTAAACGAATGCTTCATCCTAGAAGAACAATATTTGGTGAGTCAAGTGGGATTGGTGTACCGATTATTACTACCAAGTATCATCAAGATTGTGTGAAAAATATTTGCTGATATTTCGGAAACTCTCTATATCTTAAAAGCTTGGCAACCCCTCTCAATGAAAGTTCTTTTCCACAGTCTGTGCCTAGGGGTACTTGAAGAGGAAACAAAACATAGAGACAAACCTGAGAACTCCTTTATTTTGTCAAGTTTCAAAGAGCTACTACAAACCATGTTGGATTTAGAGTTCCAAATTCATCTATCTATATAAAAGAAAACAGAGTGAAACCTAAAAATAAAAACTGCTACTGTAAACGAATGCTTCAACCTAGAAGAAGAAAATTTGGTGAGCCAAGTGGGATTTGTGTACCGATCATTACCACCAAGTATCATCAAGATTGGGTGAAAAAATATTTGCTGGTATTTCGGAAACTCGTTATTTCTTAAAAGCTTGGCAACCCCTCTATGAAAGTGCTTTTCCACAGTCTGTGCCTAGGGGTACTTGAAGAGGAAACAAACCATAGAGACAAAACTGAGATCTCCTTTACTTTGTCAAGTTTCAAAGAGCGATTACACACCATGTTGGATTTAGAGTTCCAAATTCATCTATCTATGTAGGAGAGAACAGAGTGAAACCTAAATATAAAAACTGCTACTGAAGACGAACGCTTCAACCCACAAGAACAAAATATGGTGAGTCAAGTGGGATTTGTGTACTGATCATTACCACCAAGTATCCTCAATATTTGGTGAAAAAATATTTGCTGGTATTTCGGAAACTCGTAATTTATTGGAAGCTTGGCAACCCCTTTCAATGAAAGTGCTTTTCCACAGTCTTTGCTTAGGGCTACATGAAGTGGAAACAAATCATAGAGACAAAACTGAGAATTCCTTTGTTTTGTCAAGTTTCAAAGTGCAACTACAAATCATTTTGGATTTAGAGTTCCAAATTCATCTATCTATATAGGAGAGAACAGAGAGAAACCTAAATATAAATACTTCTACTGCAGACGAACGCTTCAACCCAGAAGAACAAAATTTGGTGAGTCAAGTGGGATTTGTGTACCAATCATTACCACCAAGTATCATCAAGATTGGGTGAAAAAATATTTGCTGGTATTTCGGAAAATCTTTATTTCTTAGAAGCTTGGAAACCCCTCTCAATGAAAGTGCTTTCCGATAGTCTGTGCCTAGGGCTACTTGAAGAGGAAACAAACCAAAGAGACAAAATTGAGAACTCTTTTATTTTGTCAAGTTTCAAAGAGCTGATACAAACCATGTTGGATTTAGTGTTCCAAATTCATCTATCTATATAGGAGAGAACAGAGTGAAACCAAAAATAAAAACTGCTACTGTAAACGAACGCTTCAACCTAGAAGAACAAAATTCGGTGAGCCAAGTGGGATTTGTGTACTCTTCATGACCAACAAGTATCATCAAGATTGGGTGAAAAAATCTTTGCTGGTATTTCGGAAACTCGTTATTTCTTAAAAGCTTTGCAACCCCTCAGTGATAGTGCTTTTCCACAATCTGTGCCTAGGGCGACTTGAAGAGGAAACAAACCATAGAGACAAAACTGAAAACTCCTTTATTTTGTCAAGTTTCAAGAGCTATTACACACCATTTTGGATTTAGAGTTAAAAATTCATCTATCTATATAGGAGAGAACAGAGTGAAACCTAAAAATAAAAACTGCTACTGTAGACGAATGCTTCAAAGTAGAAGAACAAAATTTGGTGAGCCAAGTGGGATTTGTGTACCGATCATTACCACCACGTGTCATCAACATTGGGTGAAAAAATATTTACTGCTATTTCGGAAACTCGTAATTTCTTAGAAGCTTGCAACCCCTTTCATTGAAAGTGCTTTCGCACAGTCTCTGCTTACGGCTACATGAAGCGGAAACAAATCATAGAGACAAAACTGAGAACTCCTTTATTTTGTCAAGTTTCAAGAGCTAATACACACCATGTTGGATTTAGTGTTCCAAATTCATCTTTCTATATAGGAGAGAACAGAGTGAAACCTAAATATTAAAATTGCTACTGTAGACGAACGCTTCAAAGTAGAAGAACAAAATTTGGTGAGCCAAGTGGGATTTGTGAACAGATCATTACCACCAAGTATCATCGACATTGGATGAAAAAACATTTGCTGGTATTTCGGAAACTCATTATTTCTTAGAAGCTTGGCAACCCCTCTCAATGAAAGTGCTTTTCCACAGTCTGTGTATAGGGCTACTTGAAGAGTAAACAAACCATAGAGACAAAACTGAGAACTCCTTTATTTTGTCAAGTTTCAAAGAGCTACTACAAACCATGTTGGATTTAGAGTTTCAAATTCATCTATTTATATAGGAGAGAATAGAGTGAAACCTAAAAATATAAACTGCTGCTGTAAACGAATGCTGCAACCTAGAAGAACAAAATTTGGTGAGCCAAGTGGAATTTGTGTACTTGTCATTACCAAGACGTGTCATCAACATTGGGTGAAAAAATATTTGCTGGTATTTCGGAAACTCGTAATTTCTTGGAAGCTTGTAAACCCCTTTCAATGAAAATGCTTTTCCACAGTCTCTGCTTAGGGCTACATGAAGCGGAAACAAATCATAGAGACAAATTTGAGAACTACTTTCTTTTGTCAACTTTCAAAGAGCTACTACAAACCATGTTGGATTTAGTGTTCCAAATTCATCTATGTATATAGGAGAGAACAGAGGAAAAATAAAAATATAATCTGCTACTGTAAACGAACGCATCATCCTAGAAGAACTAAATTTGGTGAGTCAAGTGGGATTTGTGTACCGATCATTACTAACAAGTATCATCAAGATTGGGTGAAAAATATTTGCTGGTATTTCGGAAACTCGTTATTTCTTAGAGGCATGGCAACCCCTCTCAATGAAAGTGCTTTTCCACAGTCTCTGCTGAGGGCTACATGAAGCAGAAACCAATCATAGAGACAAAACTGAGAACTCCTTTATTTTTTCAAGTTTCAGGAGCTATTACACACCATGTTAGATTTAGAGTCCCAAATTCATCTATCTATATAGGAGAGAACAGAGTGAAACCTAAAAATAAAAACTGCTACTGTAAACAAACGCTTCAACCTAGTAGAACAAAATTTGGTGAGCCAATTGTGATTTGTGTACTTGTCACTACCACCACATATCATCAATATTGGGTGAAAAAATATTTGCTGGTATTTCAGAAACTCGTAATTTCTTGGAAGCTTCGCAACCCCTTTCAATAAAAGTGCTTTTCCACAGTCTCTGCTTAGGGCTAAATGAAGCGGAAACAAATCATAGAGACAAAACTGAAAACTACTTTATTTTGTCAAGTACAAAGGGCTACTACAAACCATGGTGGATTTAGAGTTCCAAATTCCTCTATCTATATAGGAGAGAACATTCTGAAACCTAATATAAAAACTGCTACTGTAGACAAACGCTTCAACCTAGAAGAACAAAATTTGGTGAGCCAAGTGGGATTTGTGTACTGATCATTACCACCAAGTATCATCAAGATTGGGTGAAAAAATATTTGCTGGTATTTCGAAACTTTTTATTTCTTAGAAGCTTGCAACCCCTCTCAAGGAAAGTGATTTTCCACACTCTCTGCCTAGGGCTACTTGAAGACAAAACAAACCATAGAGACAACTGAGAACTCCTTTATTTTGTCAAGTTTCAAAGAGCTACTACAAACCATGTTGGATATAGAGTTCCAAATTCATCTATCTATATAGGAGAGAACAGAGTGAAACCTAAATATAAAAACTGCTACTGTAGACGAACGCGTTAGCGTAGAAAAACAAAATTTGGTGAGCCAACTGGGATTTGTGTACCGATCATTACTACCAAGTATCATCAAGATTGGGTGAAAACTATTTGCTGGTATTTTGGAAACTCGTTATTTCTTAGAAGCATGGCTACCCTCTCAATGAAAGTGCTTTTCCACAGTCTGTGCGTAGGGCGACTTAAAGAGGAAACAAACAATAGAGACAAAACTGAGAACTTCTTTACTTTGTCAAGTTTCAAAGAGCTATTACACACCATGTTGGATTTAGAGTTCCAAATTCATCTATCTATGTAGTAGAGAACAGAGTGAAACCTAAATATAAAAACTGGTACTGTAGACGAACGCTTCAACCCAGAAGAACAAAATTTGGTGAGCCAAGTGGGATTTGTGTTCCGATCATTACCACCAAGTATCATCAAGATTGGGTGAAAAAATATTTGCTGGTATTTCGGAAACTAGTTATTTCTTAGAAGCTTTGCAACCCCTCTCAATGAAAGTGCTTTTCAACAGTCTGTGCCTAGGGCTACTTGAAGATGAAACAAACCATAGAGACAAAACTGAGAACTCCTTTATTTTGTCAAGTTTCAAAGAGCTACTACAAACCATGTTGGATGTAGAGTCCAAATTAATCTATCTATATAGGAGAGAACAGAGTGAAACCCAAAAATAAAAACTGATACTGTAAACGAACGCTTCAACCTAGAAGAAGAAAATTTGGTGAGCCAAATGGGATTTGTGTACTGATCATTACCACCAAGTATCATCAAGATTGGGTGAAAAAATATTTGCTGGTTTTTCGGACACTCGTTATTTCTTAAAACCTTGGCAACCCCTCTCAATGAAACTGCTTTTCCACAGTCTGTGCCTAGGGCGACTTGAAGAGGAAACAAACCATAGAGACAAAACTGAGAACTCCTTTATTTTGTAAAATTTCAAAGATCTATTACACACCATGTTGGATTTAGAGTTCCAAATTCATCTATCTATTTAGGAGAGAACAGAGTGAAACCTAAAACGAAAACTGCTACTGTAAACTAACGCTTCAACCTAGAAGAACAAAATTTGGTGAGCCAAGTGGGATTTGTGTACTTGTCATTACCACTACGTGTCATCAACATTGGGTGAAAAAATATTGGCTGGTATTTCGGAAACTCGTAATTTCTTGGAAGATTGGCAACACCTTTCAATGAAAGTGCTTTTCCACAGTCTCTGCTGAGGGCTACATGAAGCAGAAAACAATCATAGAGACAAAACTGAGAACTCTTTTATTTTGTCAAGTTTTAAAGAGCTATTACACACCATGTTAGATTTAGAGTTCCAAATTCATCTATCTATAAAGGAGAGAACAGAGTGAAACCTAAAAATAAAAACTGCTACTGTAAACGAACGCTTCAACCTAGAAGATCAAAATTTGGTGAGCCAATTGGGATTTGTGTACTTGTCACTACCAACACATATCATCAACATTGGGTGAAAAAATATTTGCTGGTATTTCAGAAACTCGTAATTTCTTGGAAGCTTGGCAACCCCTTTCAATGAAAGTGCTTTTCCACAGTCTCTGCTTAGGGCTAAATGAAGCGGAAACAAATCATAGAGACAAAACTGAGAACTTTTTTATTTTGTCAAGTTTCAAAGAGCTACTACAAACCATGTTGGATTTAGAGTTCCAAATTCATCTATCAATATAGGAGAGAACAGAGTGAAACCTAAAAATAAAAACTGCTACTGTAGACGAATGCTTCAACCCAGAAGAACAAAATATGTTGAGCCAAGTGGGATTTGTGTACTGATCATTACCACCAAGTATCATCAATATTGGGTGAAAAGATATTTGCTGGTATTTCGAAAACTTGTTATTTCTTAGAAGCTTGACAACCTCTCTCAATGAAAGTGCTTTTCCACAGTCTGTGCCAAGGGCTACTTGAAGAGGAAACAAACAATAGAGACAAAACTGAGAACTCCTTTATTTTGTCAAGGTTCAAAGAGCTACTACAAACCATGTTGGATTTAGAGTTCCAAATTCATCTATCTATATAGGAGAGAAAAGAGGGAAAACTAAAAATATAAACTGCTACTGTAAAAGAACGCTTCATTCTAGAAGAACAAAATTTGCTGAGTCAAGTTTGATTTGTTTACCGATCATGTCCACCAAGGATCATCAAGATTGGGTGAAAAAATATTTGCTGATATTTCGGAAACTCCTTATTTCTTAGAACCTTGGCAACCCCTCTCAATGAAAGTGCTTTTCCACAGTCTGTGCTTAGGGCTACTTGAAGAGTAAACAAACCATAGAGACAAAACTGAGAACACCTTTATTTTGTCAAGTTTCAAAGAGCTACTGCTAACCATGTTGGACTTAGAGTTCCAAATTCATCTATCTATATAGGAGAGAATAGAGTGAAACCTAAAAATAAAAACTGCTACTGTAAACGAATGCTGCAACCTAGAAGAACAAAATTTGGTGAGCCAAGTGGAATTCGTGTACTTGTCATTACCACCACGTATCATCAACATTGGGTGAAAAAATATTTGCTGGTATTTCGGAAACTTGGAATTTCTTGGAAGCTTGTAAACCCCTTTCAATGAAAATGCTTTTCCACAGTCTCTGCTTAGGGCTACATGAAGTGGAAACAAATCATAGAGACAAATTTGAGAACTCCCTTCTTTTGTCAACTTTCAAAGAGCTACTACAAACCATGTTGGATTTAGAGTTGCAAATTCATCTATGTATATAGGAGAGAACAGAGGGAAAATAAAAATATAATCTCCTACTGTAAACGAACGCTTCATCCTAGAAGAACAAAATTTGGTGAGTTAAGTGGGATTTGTGTACCGATCATTACTACCAAGTATCATCAAGATTGGGTGAAAACTATTTGGTGGTATTTCGGAAACTCGTTATTTCTTAGAAGCATGGCAACCCCTCTCAATGAAAGTGCTTTTCCACAGTCTGTGCCTAGGCCGACTTAAAGAGGAAACAAACAATAGAGACAAAACTGAGAACTTCTTTACTTTGTCAAGTTTCAAAGAGCTATTACACACCATGTTGGATTTAGAGTTCCAAATTCATCTATCTATGTAGGAGAGAACAGAGTGAAACCTAAATATAAAAACTGGTACTGTAGACGAACGCTTCAACCCAGAAGAACAAAATTTGGTGAGCCAAGTGGGATTTGTGTTCCGATCATTACCACCAAGTATCATCAAGATTGGGTGAAAAAATATTTGCTGGTATTTCGAAAACTAGTTATTTCTTAGAAGCTTTGCAACCCCTCTCAATGAAAGTGCTTTTCAACAGTCTGTGCCTAGGGCTACTTGAAGAGGAAACAAACCATAGAGACAAAACTGAGAACTCCTTTATTTTGTCAAGTTTCAAAGAGCTACTACAAACCATGTTGAATGTAGAGTCCAAATTCATTTTCTATATAGGAGAGAACAGAGTGAAACCCAAAAATAGAAACTGATACTGTAAACGAACGCTTCAACCTAGAAGAAGAAAATTTGGTGAGCCAAATGGGATTTGTGTACTGATCATTACCACCAAGTATCATCAAGATTGGATGAAAAAATATTTGCTGCTATTTAGGAAACTTGTTATGTCTTAAATCCTTGGCAACCCCTCTCAATGAAAGTGGTTTTCAACAGTCTGTGCCTAGGGCTGCTTAAAGAGGAAACAAACCATAGAGACAAAACTGAGAACTCCTTTATTTTGTCAAGTTTCAAAGAGCTACTACAAACCATGTTGGATTTAGAGTTCCAAATTCATCTATCTATTTAGGAGAGAACAGACTGAAACCTAAATATAAAAACTGCTACTGTAGACGAACGCGTCAACGTAGAAGATCAAAATTTGGTGAGCCAAGTGGGATTTATGTACTGATCATTACCACCAAGTATCATCAAGATTGGGTGAAAAAATATATGCTGGTATTTCGGAAACTCGTTATTTCTTAGAAGCTTTGCAACCCCTCTCAATGAAAGTGCTTTTCCACAGTCTGTGCCTAGGGCTACTTGAAGAGGAAATAAACCATAGAGGCAAAACTGAGAACTCCTTTATTTTGTCAAGTTTCAAAGAGCTACTACAAACCATGTTGGATTTAGAGTTCCAAATTCATCTATCTCTATAGGAGAGAACAGACTGAAACCTAAACACAAAAACTGCTACTGTAGACGAACGCTTCAAACTAGAAGAACAAAATTTGGTGAGCCAATGGGATTTGTGTACTGACCATTACCACCAAGTATCATCAAGCTTGGGTGAAAAAATATTTGCTGGTATTTCGGAAACTACTTTTTTCTTAGATGCTTGGCAACCCCTCTCAATGAAAGTTCTTTTCACATTCTGTGCCTAGGCCTACTTGATGATGAAACAAACCATAGAGACCAAACTGAGAACTCCTTTATTTAGTCAAGTTTCAAAGAGCTACTACAAACCATGTTGGATTTAGAGTTCCAATTCATCTATCAATATAGGAGAGAACAGAGTGAAATCTAATTATAAAAACTGCTACTGTAGACGAACGCTTCAACCTAGAAGAACAAAATTTGGTGAGCCAAGTGGCATTTGTGTACTGATCATTACCACCAAGTATCATCAAGATTGGGTGAAAAAATATTTGCTGGTATTTCGGAAACTAGTTTTTTCTTAGAAGTTTGGCAACCCCTCTCAATGAAAGTGCTTTTGCACACTCTTGCCTAACCCTACTTGAAGATGAAACAAACCATAGAGACAAAACTGAGAACTCCTTTATTTTGTCAAGTTTCAAGGAGCTACTACAAACCATATTGGATTTAGAGTAGCAAATTCATCTATCTATATAGTAGAGAACAGAGTGAAACCTAAATACAAAAACTGCTACTGTAGACGAACGCTTCAACATAGAAAAACAAAAATTGGTGAGCCAAGTGGGATTTGTGGACATATCATCACCACCAAGTATCATCAAGATTGGGTGAAAAAATACTTGCCTGTATTTCAGAAACTCGTTATTTCCCAAAAGCTTGGCAACCCCTCTCAATGAAAGTGCTTTTCCACAGTCTGTGCCTAGGGCTACTTGAAGAGGAAACAAACCATAGAGACAATATTGAGAACTCCTTTATTTTGTCATGTTTCAAAGAGCTACTACAAACCATGTTTTATTTAGAGTTCCAAATTCATCTATCTATGTAGAACAGAGGGAAAACTAAAAATATAAACTGCTACTGTGAACGAACGCCTCAACCTAGATGAACAAAATTTGGTAAGCCAGTGGGATTTGTGTACTGATCATTACCAGCATGTATCATCAAGATTGGGTGAAAAAATATTTGCCGGTATTTCGGAAACTCGTTATTTCTTAGAAGCTTGGCAACCCCTCTCAATGAAATGCTTTTCCACAGATTGTGCCTAAGAATACTTGAAGAGGAAACAAAACATAGAGACAAAACTTAGAACTACTTTATTTTGTCAAGTTTCAAAGAGCTACTGCAAACCATATTGGATTTAGAGTAGCAAATTCATCTATCTATATAGTAGAGAACAGAGTGAAACCTAAATACAAAAACTGCTACTGTAGACGAACGCTTCAACATAGAAAAACAAAAATTGGTGAGCCAAGTGGGATTTGTGGACATATCATCACCACCAAGTATCATCAAGATTGGGTGAAAAAATACTTGCCTGTATTTCAGAAACTCGTTATTTCCCAAAAGCTTGGCAACCCCTCTCAATGAAAGTGCTTTTCCACAGTCTGTGCCAGGGCTACTTGAAGAGGAACCAAACCATAGAGACAAAACTGAGAACTCCTTTATTTTGTCAAGTTTCAAAGAGCTACTACAAATCATGTTGAATTTAGAGTTCCAAATTCATCTATCTATATAGGAGAGAACAGAGTGAAACCTAAAAATAAAAACTGCTACTGTAAACGAACGCATCAACGTAGAAGAAGTAAATTTGGTGAGCCAAGTGGGACTTGTGGACTTGTCATTACCACCACGTATCATCAACATTGGGTGAAAAAATATTTGCTGCTATTTCAGAAACTCGTAATTTCTTAGAACCTTGGCCAACCCTTTCAATGAAAGTGCTTTTCCACAGTCTCTGCTTAGGGCTACATGAAGTGGAAACAAATCGTAGAGACAAAACTGAGAACTCCTTTATTTTGTCAAGTTTCAAAGAGCTAATACACACCATGTTGGATTTAGAGTTCCAAATCCATCTATCTATATAGGATAGAACAGAGTGAAACCTAAATATTATAATTGCTACTGTAGACGAATGCTTCAAAGTTGAAGAACAAAATTTGGTGAGCCAAGTGCCATTTTTGTACAGATCATTACCACCATTTATTATCGACATTGTGTTAAAAAATCTTTGCTGGTATTTCGGAAACTCGTTATTTCTTAGAAGCTTGGCAACCCCTCTCAATGAAAGTACTTTTCCACAGTCTGTGCCTAGGGCTACTTGAAGAGGAAACAAACCATAGAGACAAAACTGAGAACTCCTTTATTTTGTCTAGTTTTAAAGAGCTACTACAAACCATGTTGGATTTAGAGTTCCAAATTCATCTATCTCTATAGGAGAGAACAGAGTGAAACCTAAAAATAAAAACTGCTACTGTAAACGAACGCTTCAACCTAGAAGAACAAAATTTGGTGAGCCAATTGGGATTTGTGTACTTGTCACTACCACCACGTATCATCAACATTGGGTGAAAAAATATTTGCTGGTATTTCAGAAACTCGTAATTTCTTGGAAGCTTGGCAACCTTTTTCAATGAAATTGCTTTTCCACAGTCTCTGCTTAGGGTACATGAAGCGGTAACAACTCATAGAGACAAAACTGAGATCTCCTTTATTTTGTCAAGTTTCAAAGAGCTACTAGACACCATGTTGAATTTAGTGTTCCAAATTCATCTATCTATATAGGAGAGAACAGTGGGAAACTAAAAATATAAACTGCTAGTGTAAACGAACGCTTCAACCTAGAAGAACAAAATTTGGTGAGTCAAGTGGGATTTGTGTACCGATCATTATTACCAAGTATCATCAAGATTGGGTGAAAAATATTTGCTGGTATTTCGGAAACTCGTTATTTCTTCGAAGCTTGGCAACCCCTCTCAATGAAAGTGCTTTTCCACAGTCTGTGCCTGGGGCTACTTGAAAAGGAAACAAACAATAGAGACAAAACTGAAAACTCCTTTATTTTGTCAACTTTCAAAGAGCTACTACAAACCATGTTGGATTTAGAGTTCCAAATTCCTCTATCTATATAGGAAACAACAGAGGGAACTTAAAAATATAAACTGCTACTGTAAACGAACACTTCAACCTAGAAGAAAAAATTTGGTGAGTCTAGTGGGATTTGTGTACCAATCATTACCACCAAGTATCATCAAGATTGGGTGGAAAATATTTGCTGGTATTTCGGAAACTCCTTATTTCTTAGAAGCTTTCATCCCCTCTCATGAAAGTGCTTTTCCACAGTCTGTGCCCAGGACTACTTGAAGAGGAAACAAACCATAGAGACAAAACTGAGAACTCCTTTATTTTGTCAAGTTTCAAAGAGCTACTACAAACCATGTTGGATTTAGAGTTCCAAATTCATCTATCTATTTAGGAGAGAACATAGTGAAACCAAAATATAAAAACTGCTACTGTAGACGAACGCTTCAACCTAGAAGAACAAAATTTGGTGAGCCAAGGGGGATTTGTGTACCGATCATCACCACAAAGTATCATCACAATTCGGTGAAAAAATATTTGCTGGTATTTCGGAAACTCGTTATTTCTTAGAAGCTTGGCAAAACCTCTCAATGAAAGTGCTTTTCCACACTCAGTGCCTAGGGCTACTTGAAGAGGAAACAATCCATAAAGAAAAAACTGAGAACTACTATATTTTGTCAAGTTTCAAAGAGCTACTATAAAAGATGTTGGATTTAGGTTTCCAAATTCATCTATCTATATAAGAGAGAAGACATTGAAACCTACATATAAAAACTGGTGCTGTAGACGAACGCTACAACCTAGAAGAACATAATTTGGTGAGCCAAGTGGGATTTGTGTACTGATCATTACCACCAAGTATCATCAAGTTTGGGTGAAAAAATATTTGCTGGTATTTCGGAAACTCGTTATTTCTTAGAAGCTTGGCAACCCCTCTCAATGAAATTGCTTTTCCACAGTCTGTGCCTAGGGCTACTTGAAGAGGAAACAAACCATAGAGAAAAAACTGAGAACTCCTTTATTTTGTCAAGTTTCAAAGAGCTACTACAAACCATGTTGGATTTAGAGTTCCAAATTCATCTATCTATATAGGGGAAAACAGAGTGAATCCTAAATATAAAAACTGCTAATGTAGACGAACGCTTCATCCTAGAAGAACAAAATTTGGTGTGCCAAGTGAAATTTGTGAACTGATCATTACCACCAAGTATAATCTAGATTGGGTGAAAAAATATTTGCTGGTATTTCGGAAACTAGTTATTTCTTAGAAGCTTGGCAACCCCTCTCAATGAAAGTGCTTTTCCACAGTCTGTGCCTAGGGCTACTTGAAGAGGAAACAATCCACAGAGACAAAACTGAGAACTCCTTTATTTTGTCACGTTTCAAAGAGCTACTACAAACCATGTTGGATATAGAGTTCCAAATTCATCTATCAATATAGGAGAGAACAGATGGAAACCTAAAAATAAAAACTGCTATTGTTAATGAATGCTTCAACCCAGAAGAAGAAAATTCGGTGAGCCAAGTGGGATTTGTGTACTGATCATTACCACCCAGTATCATGATGATTGGTTGAAAAAATATTTGCTGGTGTTTCGGAAACTCGTTATATCTTAGAAGCTTGGCAACCCCTCTCAATGAAAGTGCTTTTCCACAGTCTGTGCCTAGGGCTCCTTGTAGAGGAAACAAACCATAGAGACAAAACTGAGAACTTCTTTATTTTGTCAAGTTTCAAAGAGCTACTACAAACCATGTTGGATTTAGAGTTCCAAATTCATCTATCTATATAGGAGAGAAAAGAGTGAAACCTAAAAATATAAACTGCTACTGTAAACAAATGCTTCAACCTAGCAAAACAAAATTTTTTGTGCCAAGTGGGATTGGTGTACTTGTCATTACCACCACGTATCATCAACATTGGGTGCAAAAATATTTGCTGCTATTTCGGAAACTCGTAATTTCTTGGAAGCTTGGCACCCCATTTCAATGAAAGTGCTTTCCCACAGTCTCTGCTTAGGGATATATGAAGCGGAAACAAATCATAGAGACAAAACTGAGAACTCCTTTATTTTTTCAAATTTCAAAGAGCTACTACAAACCATGTTGGATTTAGAGTTCCAAATTCATCTATCTATATAGGAGAGATCAGAGTGAAACCTAAAAATAAAAACTACTACTGTAAACGAATGCTTCAACCTAGATGAACAAAATTTGGTAAGCCAGTGGGATTTGTGTACTGATCATTACCAGCAAGTATCATCAAGATTGGGTGAAAAAATATTTGCCGGTATTTCGGAAACTCGTCATTTCTTAGAAGCTTGGCAACCCCTCTCAATGAAAGTGCTTTTCCACACACTGTGAGTAGGGCTACTTGAAGAGGAAACAAACCATAGAGACAAAACTGACAGCTCCTTTATTTTGTCAAGTTACAAAGAGCTACTACAAACCATGTTTAATTGAGAGTTCCAAATTCATCTATCTATATAGGAGAGAACAGAGGGAAACCTAAATATAAATACTGCTACAGTAGACGAACGCTTCAACCTAGAAGAACAAAATTTGGTGTGCCAAGTGGGATTTGTTTTCCGATCATCACCACCAAGTATCATCAAGATTGGGTGAAAAAATGTTTTCTGGTATTTCGGAAACTCGTTATTTCTTAGAAGCTTGGCAACCCCTCTCAATGAAAGTGCTTTTCCACACTCAGTGCCTAGGGCTACTTGAAGAGGAAACAAACCATAGAGACAAAACTGAGAACTCCTTTATTTTGTCAAGTTTCAAAGAGCTACTACAAACCATATTAGATTTAGAGTTCCAAATTCATCTATCCATCTACGAGAGAACAGAGTGAAACCTAAATATAAAAACTGCTACTGTAGACGAACGCTTCAACCTAGAAGAACAAAATTTGGTGAGCCAAGTGGGATTTGTGTACTGATAATTACCACCAATTGTCATCAAGATTGCGTGAAAAAATATTTGCTGGTATTTCGGAAACTCGTTATTTCTTAGAAGCTTGGCAACCCCTCTCAATGAAAGTGCTTTTCCACAGTCTCTGCTTAGGGCTACTTGAAGCGGAAACAAATCATAGAGAAAAAACTGAGAACTCCTTTATTTTGTCAAGTTTCAAAGAGCTACTACAAACCATATTGGATTTAGAGTTCCAAATTCATATATCTATATAGGAGAGAACAAAGTGAAACCTAAATATAAAAAGTGCTACTGTAGACGAACGCTTCAACCTACAAGAACAAAATTTGGTGAGCCAAGTGGGATTTGTGAACCGATCTTCACCACCAAGTATCATCAAGATTGGGTGAAAAAATATTTGCTGGTAATTCGGAAACTCGTTATTTCTTAGAAGCTTGCCAACCCCTCTCAATGAAAGTGCTTTTCCACAGTCACTGCTTAGGTATACTTGAAGCGGAAACACATCGTAGAGACAAAACTGAGAACTCCTCTATTTTGTCAAGGTTCAAAGAGCTACTACAAACCATGTTGGATTTAGAGTTCCAAATTCATCTATCTATATAGGAGAGAACAGAGTGAGACGTAAAAATAAAAAGTGCTACTGAAAACGAACACTTCAACATAGAGGAACAAAATTCGGTGAGTCAAGTGGGATTTGTGTACCGATCGTAAACAACATGTATCATCAAGATTGGGTGAAAAAATATTTGCTGTTATTTCGGAAACTCGTAATTTCTTGGAAGCTTGGCAACCCCTCTCAATGAAAGTGCGTATCCACCGTCTGTGACTAGGGCTACTTGAAGAGGAAACAAACCATATAGACAAAACTGAGAACTCCTTTATTTTGTCAAGTTTCAAAGAGCCACTACAAACCATGTTGGATTTAGAGTTCCAAATTCATCTATCTATATAGCAGAGAACAGAGTGAAACCTAACCATAATAACTGGTACTGTAGACGAACGCTTCAACCAAGAAGAAAAAAATTTGGTGATCCAAGTGGAATTTGTGAACTGATCATTACCAACAAGTATCATCAAGATTGGGTGAAAAAAATATTTGCTGGTATTTCGGAAATTCGTAATTTGTTGGAACCTTGGCAACCCCTCTCAAGGAAAGTGCTTTTCCACAGTCTCTGCTTAGGGCTACTTGAAGCAGAAACAAATCATAGAGACAAAACTGAGAACTCCTATTTTGTCAAGGTTCAAAGAGCTACTACAAACCATGTTGGATTTAGATTTCCAAATTCATCTATCTATATAGGAGAGAACAGAGTGAGACGTAAAAATAAAAACTGCTACTGAAAACGAATGCTTCAACATAGAAGAACAAAACTTGGTGAGTGAAGTGGGATTTGTGTACCGATCGTAAACAACATGTATGATCAAGATTGGGTGAAAAAATATTTGCTGGTATTTCGGAAACTCGTAATTTCTTGGAAGCTTGGCAACGCCTCTCAATGAAAGTGCATATACACCGTCTGTGCCTAGGGCTACTTGAAGAGGAAACAAACCATAGAGACAAAACAGAGAACTCCTTTATTTTGTCAAGTTTCAAAGAGCCACTACAAACCATGTTGGATTTAGAGTTCCAACTTCATCTATATATATAGCAGAGAACAGAGTGAAACATAAACATAAAAACTGGTACTGTAGACGAACGCTTCAAACAAGAAGAACAAAATTTGGTGATCCAAGTGGGATTTGTGAACTGATCATTACCACAAAGTATCATCAAGATTGGGTGAAAAAAATATTTTCTGGTATTTCGGAAACTAGTATTTTCTTAGAAGTTTGGCAACCCATCTCAAATAAAGTGCTTTTGCACACTCTTGCCTAACCCTACTTGAAGATGAAACAAACCATAGAGACAAAACTGAGAACTCCTTTATTTTGTCAAGTTTCAAGGAGCTACTACAAACCAGGTTGGATTTAGAGTTCCAAATTCATCTATCAATATAGGAGAGAACAGAGTGAAATCTAAATATAAAAACTGCTACTGTAGACGAACGCGTCAAAGTAGAAGATCAAAATTTGGTGAGCCAAGTGGGATTTATGTACTGATCATTACCACCAAGTATCATCAAGATTGGGTGAAAAAATATTTGCTGGTATTTCGGAAAATCGTTATTTCTTAGAAGCTTGTCAACCCCTCTCAATGAAAGTGCTTTTCCACAGTCTGTGCCTAGGGCTACTTGAAGAGGAAACAAACCATAGAGACAATATTGAGAACTCCTTTATTTTGTCATGTTTCAAAGAGCTACTACAAACCATGTTGGATTTAGAGTTCCAAATTCATCTATCTATATAGGAGAGAACAGACTGAAACCTAAATACAAAAACTGCTACTGTAGACGAACTCTTCAACCAAGAAGAACAAATTTGGTGAGCCAAGTGGGATTTGTGTACTGATCATTACCACCAAGTATCATCAAGATTGGGTGAAAAAATATTTGCTGGTATTTCGGAAACTAGTTTTTTCTTAGAAGCTTGGAAACCCCTCTCAATGAAAGTGCTTTTGCACACTCTGTGCCTAGGCCTACTTGAAGATGAAACAAACCATAGAGACAAAACTGAAAACTCCTTTATTTTGTCAAGTTTCAAAGAGCTACTACAAACAATGTTAATTGAGAGTTCCAAATTCATCTATCAATATAGGAGAGAACAGAGTGCAATCTAAATATTTAAACTGCTACTGTAGACGAACGCATCAATGTAGGAGATCAAAATTTGGTGAGCCAAGTGGGATTTATGTACTGATCATTACCACCAAGTATCATCAAGATTGGGTGAAAAAATATTTGCTGGTATTTCGGAAACTTGTTATTTCTTAGAAGCTTGGCAACCCCTCTCAATGAAAGTGCTTTTCCACAGTCTGTGCCTAGGTCTACTTGAAGAGGAAACAAACCATAGAGTCAAAATTGAGAACTCCTTTATTTTGTCATGTTTCAAAGAGCTACTACAAACCATGTTGTATTTAGAGTTCCAAATTCATCTATCTATTTAGGAGAGAACAGAGGAAACTTAAAAATATAAACTGCTACTGTAAATGAACGCTTCAACCTAGAAGAACCAAATTTGGTAAGTCAAGTGGCATTTGTGTACCAATCATTACCACCAAGTATCATCAAGATTGGGTGAAAAAATATTAGCTGGTATTTCGGAAACTCGTTATTTCTTAGAAGCTTGGCAACCAATCTCAATGAAAGTGCTTTTCCACAGTCTGTGCCTATTGCTACTTGAAGAGGAAACAAACCCTAGAGACAAAAATGAGAACTCCTTTATTTTGTCAAGTTTCAAAGAGCTACTACAAACCATATTGGATTTAGAGTTCCAAATTCATCTATCCATATAGGAGAGAACAGAGTGAAACCTAAATATAAAAACTGCTGCTATAGACGAGCGCTTCAACCTAGAAGAACATAATTTGGTGAGCCAAGTGGGATTTGTGTACTGATCATTACAACCAAGTGTCATCAAGATTGCGTGAAAAAACATTTGCTGGTATTTGGGAAACACGTTATTTCTTAGAAGCTTAGCAACCCCTCTCAATAAAAGTGCTTTTCCACAGTCTATGCCTAGGGCTACTTGAAGAGGAAACCAACCATAGAGAAAAAACTGAGAACTCCTTTACTTTGTCAAGTTTCAAAGAGCTACTACAAACCATGTTGGATTTAGAGTTCCAAATTCATCTTTCTATATAGGAGAGAACGGAATGAAACCTAAATACAAAAACTGCTACTGTAGACGAACGCTTCAACCTAGAAGAACAAAATTTGGTGAGCCAAGTGGGATTTGTGTACTGATCATTACCACCAAGTATCATCAAGATTGGGTGAAAAAATATTTGCTGGTATTTCGGAAACTCGTTATTTCTTAAAAGCTTGGCAAGCCCTCTAATTGAAAGTGCTTTTCCACAGTCTGTGACTAGGGCGACTTGAAGAGGAAACAAACCATCAGACAAAACTGAGAACTCCTTTACTTTGTCAAGTTTCAAAGAGCTATTACACACCATTTTGGATTTAGAGTTCCAAATTCATCTACCTATTTAGGAGAGAACAGAGTGAAACCTAAATATAAAAACTGCTACTGTAGACGAACGCTTCATCCCAGAAGAACAAAATTTGGTGAGCCAAGTGGTATTTGTGTACTGATTATTACCACCAAGTATCATCAACATTGGGTGAAAAAATATTTGCTGGTATTTCGGAAACTCGTTGTTTCTTAGAAGCTTGGCAACCCCTCTCAATCAAAGTGCTTTTCCACACTCTGTGCCTAGGGCTACTTGAACAGGAAACAAACCATGGAGACAAAACTGAGAACTCCTTTATTTTGTCAACTTTCAAAGAGCTAC
The DNA here is from genome assembly GCF_048772815.1 of Callospermophilus lateralis. Taxonomy (NCBI): domain Eukaryota; kingdom Metazoa; phylum Chordata; class Mammalia; order Rodentia; family Sciuridae; genus Callospermophilus; species Callospermophilus lateralis. The sequence continues at coordinate 48,222 of NW_027516298.1, forward strand.
TACAAATCATGTTGAATTTAGTGTTCCAAATTCATCTATCTATATAGGAGAGAACAGAGTGATACCAAAAATAAAAACTGCTACTGTAAACGAAAGCTTCAACCTAGAAGAACAAAATTCGGTGAGCCAAGTGGGATTTGTGTACTTTTCATGACCACCACGTATCATCAGGATTGGGTGAAAAAACATTTGCTGGTATTTCGGAAACTGGTAATTTAGTGGAATCTTGGCAACAGTTTTCAATGAAAGTGCTTTTCCACAGTCTCTGCTTAGGGCTACATGAAGTGGAAACAAATCATAGAGACAAAACTGAGAACTGCTTTATTTTGTCAAGTTTCAAAGAGCTACTACAAACCATGTTGGATTTAGAGTTCCAAATTCATCTATCTATGTAGAACAGAGGGAAAACTAAAAATATAAACTGCTACTGTAAACGAACGCTTCAACCTAGATGAACAAAATTTGGTAAGCCAGTGGGATTTGTGTACTGATCATTACCAGCAAGTATCATCAAGATTGGGTGAAAAAATATTTGCCGGTATTTCGGAAACTCGTTATTTCTTAGAAGCTTGGCAACCCCTCTCAATGAAATGCTTTTCCACAGACTGTGCCTAGGACTACTTGAAGAGGAAACAAAACATAGAGACAAAACTGGGAACTACTTTATTTTGTCAAGTTTCAAAGAGCTACTGCAAACCATATTGGATTTAGAGTAGCAAATTCATCTATCTATATAGGAGAGAACAGAGTGAAACCTAAATACAAAAACTGCTACTGTAGACGAACGCTTCAACATAGAAAAACAAAAATTGGTGAGCCAAGTGGGATTTGTGGACAGTTCGTCACCACCAAGTATCATCAAGATTGGGTGAAAAAATATTTGCTGGTATTTCGGAAACTCGTTATTTCTTAAAAGCTTGGCAAGCCCTCTAATTGAAAGTGCTTTTCCACAGTCTGTGACTAGGGCGACATGAAGAGGAAACAAACCATCAGACAAAACTGAGAACTCCTTTACTTTGTCAAGTTTCAAAGAGCTATTACACACCATTTTGGATTTAGAGTTCCAAATTCATCTACCTATTTAGGAGAGAACAGAGTGAAACCTAAATATAAAAACTGCTACTGTAGACGAACGCTTCATCCCAGAAGAACAAAATTTGGTGAGCCAAGTGGTATTTGTGTACTGATTATTACCACCAAGTATCATCAACATTGGGTGAAAAAATATTTGCTGGTATTTCGGAAACTCATTGTTTCTTAGAAGCTTGGCAACCCCTCTCAATCAAAGTGCTTTTCCACAGTCTGTGCCTAGGGCTACTTGAACAGGAAACAAACCATGGAGACAAAACTGAGAACTCCTTTATTTTGTCAACTTTCAAAGAGCTACTACAAACCATGTTGAATTTAGTGTTCCAAATTCATCTATCTGTATAGGAGAGAACAGAGTGATACCAAAAATAAAAACTGCTACTGTAAATGAACGCTTCAACCTAGAAGAACAAAATTCGGTGAGCCAAGTGGGATTTGTGTACTTTTCATGACCACCACGTATCATCAGGATTGGGTGAAAAAACATTTGCTGGTATTTTGGAAACTGGTAATTTATTGGAATCTTGGCAACAGTTTTCAATGAAAGTGCTTTTCCACAGTCTCTGCTTAGGGCTACATGAAGTGGAAACAAATCATAGACACAAAACTGAGAACTGCTTTATTTTGTCAAGTTTCAAAGAGCTACTACAAACCATGTTGGATTTAGAGTTCCAAATTCATCTATCTATGTAGAACAGAGGGAAAACTAAAAATATAAACTGCTACTGTAAACGAACGCTTCAACCTAGATGAACAAAATTTGGTAAGCCAGTGGGATTTGTGTACTGATCATTACCAGCAAGTATCATCAAGATTTGGTGAAAAAATATTTGCCGGTATTTCGGAAACTCGTTATTGCTTAGAAGCTTGGCAACCCCTCTCAATGAAATGCTTTTCCACAGACTGTGCCTAGGACTACTTGAAGAGGAAACAAAACATAGAGACAAAACTGAGAACTACTTTATTTTGTCAAGTTTCAAAGAGCTACTGCAAACCACACTGGATTTAGAGTAGCAAATTCATCTATCTATATAGGAGAGAACAGAGTGAAACCTAAATACAAAAACTGCTACTGTAGACGAACGCTTCAACATAGAAAAACAAAAATTGGTGAGCCAAGTGGGATTTGTGGACTGATCAACACCACCAAGTATCATCAAGATTGGGTGAAAAAATACTTGCCTGTATTTCAGAAACTCGTTATTTCTCAAATGCTTGGCAACCCCTCTCAATGAAAGTGCTTTTCCACAGTCTGTGCCAGGGCTACTTGAAGAGGAACCAAACCATAGAGACAAAACTGAGAACTCCTTTATTTTGTCAAGTTTCAAAGAGCTACTACAAATCATGTTGAATTTAGAGTTCCAAATTCATCTATCTATATAGGAGAGAACAGAGTGAAACCTAAAAATAAAAACTGCTACTGTAAACGAACGCATCAACGTAGAAGAAGTAAATTTGGTGAGCCAAGTGGGATTTGTGGACTTGTCATTACCACCACGTATCATCAACATTAGGTGAAAAAATATTTGCTGCTATTTCAGAAACTCGTAATTTCTTAGAACCTTGGCAAACCCTTTCAATGAAAGTGCTTTTCCACAGTCTCTGCTTAGGGCTACATGAAGTGGAAACAAATCGTAGAGACAAAACTGAGAACTCCTGTATTTTGTCAAGTTTCAAAGAGCTAATACACACCATGTTGGATTTAGAGTTCCAAATCCATCTATCTATATAGGATAGAACAGAGTGAAACCTAAATATTATAATTGCTCCTGTAGACGAATGCTTCAAAGTTGAAGAACAAAATTTGGTGAGCCAAGTGCCATTTGTGTACAGATCATTACCACCAAGTATCATCGACATTGGGTTAAAAAATATTTGCTGGTATTTCGGAAACTCGTTATTTCTTAGAAGCTTGGCAACCCCTCTCAATTAAAGTACTTTTCCACAGTCTGTGCCTAGGGCGACTTGAAGAGGAAACAAACCATAGAGACAAAACTGAGAACTCCTTTACTTTGTCAAGTTTCAAAGAGCGATTACACACCACGTTGGATTTATAGTTCCAAATTCATGTATCTATGTAGGAGAGAACAGAGTGAAACGTAAATATAAAAACTGCTACTGTAGACGAACGCTTCAACCCAGAAGAACAAAATTTGGTGAGCCAAGTAGGATTTGTGTACTGATCATTACCACCAAGTATCATCAAGATTGGGTGAAAAAATATTTACTGGGGTTTCGGAAACTCGTTATTTCTTAAAAGCTTGGCAACCCCTCTAAATGAAAGTGCTATTCCACAGTCTGTGCCTAGGGCGACTTGAGGAGGAAAAAAACCATAGAGAAAAAAGTGACAACTCCTTTACTTTGTCAAGTTTCAAAGAGCTATTACACACCATGTTGGATTTAGAGTTCCAAATTCATCTATTTATATAGGAGAGCACAGAGTGAAACCTAATTATAAAAACTGCTACGGAAGACGAACACTTTAACCCAGAAGAACAAAATATAGTGAGCCAAGTGGGATTTGTGTACTGATCATTACCACCAAGTATCATCAACATTGGGTGAAAAAATATTTGCTGGTATTTCGGATACACGTAATATATTGGAAGCTTGGCAACCCCTTTCAATTAAATTGCTTTTCCACATTCTCTGCTTAGAGCTACATGAAGTGGAAACAAATCATAGAGACAAAACTGAGAACTCCTTTGTTTTGTCAAGTTTCAAAGAGCTACTATAAACCATGTTGGATTTAGAGTTCCAAATTCATCTATCTGTATAGAAGAAAACAGAGGGAAAACTAAAAATATAAACTGCTATTGTAAAAGAACGCTTCATCCTAGAAGAACAAAATTTGGTGAGTCAAGTGGGATTTGTATACCGATCATGACCACCAAGGATCATCAAGATTGGGTGAAAAAATATTTGCTGATATTTCGAAACTCCTTATTTCTTAGAAGCTTGGCAACCCCTCTCAATGAAAGTGCTTTTCCTCAGTCTGTGCCTAGGGCTACTTGAAGAGTAAACAAACCATAGAGACAAAACTGAGAACTCCTTTATTTTGTCAAGTTTCAAAGGGCTACTACAAACCATGTTGGATTTAGAGTTAAAATTCATCTATCTATACAGGAGAGAATAGAGTGAAACCTAAAAATAAAAACTGCTACTGTAAACGAATGCTGCAACCTAGAAGAACAAAATTTGGTGAGCCAAGTAAAATTTGTGTACTTGTCATTACCACCACGTATCATCAACATTGGGTGAAAAAATATTTGCTGGTATTTCGGAAACTCGTAATTTCTTGGATGCTTGTAAACCCCTTTCAATGAAAATGCTTTTCCACAGTCTCTGCTTAGGGCTACATGAAGCGGAAACAAATCATAGAGACAAATTTTAGAACTACTTTCTTTTGTCATCTTTCAAAGAGCTACTACAAACCATGTTGGATTTAGAGTTCCAAATTCATCTATGTATATAGGAGAGAACAGAGGAAAAATAAAAATATAATCTGCTACTGTAAACGAACGCATCATCCTAGAAGAACAAAATTTGGTGAGTCAAGTGGGATTTGTGTACCGATCATTACTAACAAGTATCATCAAGATTGGGTGAAAAATATTTGCTGGTATTTCGGAAACTCGTTATTTCTTAGAGGCATGGCAACCCCTCTCAATGAAAGTGCTTTTCCACAATCTCTGCTGAGGGCTACATGAAGCAGAAACCAATCATAGAGACAAAACTGAGAACTCTTTTATTTTGTCAAGTTTCAAAGAGCTATTACACACCATGTTAGATTTAGAGTTCCAAATTCATCTATCTATATAGGAGAGAACAGAGTGAAACCTAAAAATAAAAACTGCTACTGTAAACGAACGCTTCAACCTAGTAGAACAAAAGTTGGTGAGCCAATTGGGATTTGTGTACTTGTCACTACCACCACATATCATCAACATTGGGTGAAAAAATATTTGCTGGTATTTCAGAAACTCGTAATTTCTTGGAAGCTTGGCAACCCCTTTCAATGAAAGTGCTTTTCCACAGTCTCTGCTTAGGGCTAAATGAAGCGGAAACTAATCATAGAGACAAAACTGAAAACTACCTTATTTTGTCAAGTTACAAATGGCTACTACAAACCATGGTGGATTTAGAGTTCCAAATTCATCTATCTATATACTAGAGAACATTCTGAAACCTAATATAAAAACTGCTACTGCAGACGAACGCTTCAACCTAGAAGAACAAAATTTGGTGAGCCAAGTTGGATTTGTGTACTGATCATTACCACCAAGTATCATCAAGATTGGGTGAAAAAATATTTGCTGGTATTTGGAAACTAGTTATTTCTTAGAAGCTTGCCAACCCCTCTCAAGGAAAGTGATTTTCCACACTCTCTGCCTAGGGCTACTTGAAGACGAAACAAACCATAGAGACAAAACTGAGAACTCCTTTATTTTGACAAGTTTCAAAGAGCTACTACAAACCATGTTGGATTTAGAGTTCCAAATTCATCTATCTATATAGGAGAGAACAGAGTGAAACCTAAATATAAAAACTGCTACTGTAGACGAACGCGTTAACGTAGAAAAACAAAAATTTGGTGAGCCAACTGGGATTTGTGTACTGATCATTACCACCAAGTATCATCAAGATTAGGTGAAAAAAGATTTGCTGCTCTTTAGGAAACTCGTTATTTCTTAAAAACTTGGCAACCCCTCTCATTGAAAGTGGTTTTCCACAGTCTGTGCCTAGGGCTGCTTGAAGAGGAAACAAAGCATAGAGACAACACTGAGAACTCCTTTATTTTGTCAAGTTTCAAAGAGCTACTACAAACCATGTTGGATTTAGAGTTCCAAATTCATCTATGTATATAGGAGAGAACAGAGGGAAACTAAAAATATAATCTGCTACTGTAAACAAACGCTTCATCCTAGAAGAACAAAATTTGGTGATTCAAGTGGGTTTTGTGTACCGACTATTACTACCAAGTATCATCAAGTTTGGTGAAAAATATTTGCTGGAATTTCGGAAACTCGTTATTTCTTAGAAGTTTGGCAACCCCTCTCAATGAAAGTTCTTTTTCACAGTCTGTGACTAGGGCTTCTTGAAGATGAAACAAAACAGAGACAAAACTGAGAACTCCTTTATTTTGTCAAGTTTCAAAGAGCTAATACAAACCATGTTGGATTTAGAGTTCCAAATTCATCTATCTATATAGGAGAGAACACAGTGAAACCTAAATATAAAAACTGCTACTGTGGACGAACGCTTCAACCTAGAAGAACACAATTTAGTGAGCCAAGTGGGATTTGTGTACTGATCATTACCACCATGTATCATCAAGTTTGGGTGAAAAAACATTTGCTGGTATTTCGGTAACTCGTTCTTTCTTAGAAGCTTGGCAACCCCTCTCAATGAAAGTGCTTTTCCACAGTCTGTGCCTAGGGCGACTTGAAGAGGAAACAAACCATAGAGACAAAACTGAGAACTCTTTTATTTTGTCAAGTTTCAAAGAGCTACTACAAACCATGGTGGATTTAGAGTTTTAAATTCATCTATCTATATATTAGAGAACAGAGTGAAACCTAAAAATAAAAACCGCTATTGTTAACGAACGCTTCAACCTAGAAGAAGAAAATTTGGTGAGCCAAGTGGGATTTGTGTACCGATCATTACCACCACGTGTCATCAACATTGGGTGAAAAAATATTTACTGCTATTTCGGAAACTCGTAATTTCTTAGAAGCTTGCAACCCCTTTCATTGAAAGTGCTTTCGCACAGTCTCTGTTTAGGGCTACATGAAGCGGAAACAAATCATAGAGACAAAACTGAGAACTCCTTTATTTTGTCAAGTTTCAAAGAGCTAATACACACCATGTTGGATTTAGTGTTCCAAATTCATCTTTCTATATAGGAGAGAACAGAGTGAAACCTAAATATTAAAATTGCTACTGTAGACGAACGCTTCAAAGTAGAGGAACAAAATTTGGTGAGCCAAGTGGGATTTGTGAACAGATCATTACCACCAAGTATCATCGACATTGGGTGAAAAAACATTTGCTGGTATTTCGGAAACTCGTTATTTCTTAGAAGCTTGGCAACCCCTCTCAATGAAAGTGCTTTTCCACAGTCTGTGCCTAGGGCTACTTGAAGAGGAAACAAACCAATGAGACAAAACTGAGAACTCCTTTATTTTGTCTAGTTTTAAAGAGCTACTACAAACCATGTTGGATTTAGAGTTGCAAATTCATCTATCTCTATAGGAGAGGACAGAGTGAAACGTAAAAGTAAAAACTGCTACTGTAAACGAACGCTTCAACCAAGAAGAACAAAAGTTGGTGAGCCAAGTGGGATTTGTGTACTTGTCATTACCACCACATATCATCAACATTGGGTGAAAAAATATTGGCTGGTATTTCGGAAACTCGTATTTTCTTGTAAGCTTGGCAAAACCTTTCAATGAAATTGCTTTTCCACAGTCTCTGCTTAGGGTACATGAAGCGGAAACAAATCATAGAGACAAAACTGAGAACTCCATTATTTTGTCAAGTTTCAAAGAGCTACTACAAACCATGTTGAATTTAGAGTTCCAAATTCATCTATCTATATAGGAGAGAACAGAATGAAACCTAAAAATAAAAACTGCTACTGTAAACGAACGCTTCAACCTAGAAGAAAAAAATTTGGTGAGCCAACTGGGATTTGTGTACTGATCATTACCACCAAGTATCATCAAGATTGGGTGAAAAAATATTTGCTGGCATTTCTAAAACTCGTTATTTCTTAAAACCTTGGCAACCCCTCTCAATGAAAGTGCTTTTCCACAGTCTGTGCCTAGGGCGACTTGAAGAGGAAACAAACCATAGAGACAAAACTGAAAACTCCTTTATTTTGTCAAGTTTCAAAGAGCTATTACACACCATTTTGGATTTAGAGTTAAAAATTCATCTATCTATATAGGAGAGAAAAGAGTGAAACCTAAAAATAAAAACTGCTACTGTAAATGAACGCTTCAACCTAGAAGAAGAAAATTTGGTGAGCCACGTGGGATTTCTGTACTTGTCATTACCACCACATATCATCAACATTGGGTGAAAAAATATTTGCTGGTATTTCGGAAACTCGTTATTTCTTTAAAGCTTTGCAACCCCTCAATGATAGTGCTTTTCCACAATCTGTGCCTAGGGCGACTTCAAGAGGAAACAAACCATAGAGACAAAACTGAGAACTCTTTTACTTTGTCAAGTTTCAAAGAGCGATTACACACCACGTTGGATTTAGAGTTCCAAATTCATGTATCTATGTAGGAGAGAACAGAGCGAAACGTAAATATAAAACTGCTACTGTAGACGAACGCTTCAACCCAGAAGAACAAAATTTGGTGAGCCAAGTGGGATTTGTGTACTGATCATTACCACCAAGTATCATCAAGATTGGGTGAAAAAATATTTACTGGGGTTTCAGAAACTCGTTATTTCTTAAAAGCTTGGCAACCCCTCTCAATGAAAATGCTATTCCACAGTCTGTGCCTAGGCCGACTTGAGGAGGAAACAAACCGTAGAGAAAAAAGTGACAACTCCTTTACTTTGTCAAGTTTCAAAGAGCTATTACACACCATGTTGGATTTAGAGTTCCAAATTCATCTATTTATGTAGGAGAGCACAGAGTGAAACCTAATTATAAAAACTGCTACTGAAGATGAACGCTTTAACCCAGAAGAACAAAATATGGTGAGCCAAGTGGGATTTGTGTACTGATCATTACCACCAAGTATCATCAACATTGGTTGATAAAATATTTGCTGGTATTTCGGATACACGTAATTTATTGGAAGCTTGGCAACCCCTTTCAATTAAATTGCTTTTCCACATTCTCTGCTTAGGGCTACATGAAGTGGAAACAAATCATAGAGACAAAACTGAGAACTCCTTTGTTTGTCAAGTTTCAAAGAGCTACTATAAACCATGTTGGATTTAGAGTTCCAAATTCATCTATCTGTACAAGAGAGAACAGAGGGAAAACTAAAAATATAAACTGCTATTGTAAAAGAACGCTTAATCCTAGAAGAACAAAATTTGGTGAGTCAAGTGGGATTTGTTTACCAATCATGACCACCAAGGATCATCAAGATTGGGTGAAAAAATATTTGCTGATATTTCGGAAACTCCTTATTTCTTAGAAGCTTGGCAACCCCTCTCAATGAAAGTGCTTTTCCTCAGTCTGTGCCTAGGGCTACTTGAAGAGGAAACAAGCCATAGAGACAAAACTGAGAATTCCTTTATTTTGTCAACTTTCAAAGAGCTACTACAAACCATGTTGGATTTAGAGTTCCAAATTAATCTATCTATATAGGAGAGAACAGTGTGAAACCTAAAAACGAAAACTGCTACTGTAAACTAACGCTTCAACCTAGAAGAACAAAATTTGGTGAGCCAATTGGGATTTGTGTACTTGTCACTACCAACACATATCATCAACATTGGGTGAAAAAATATTTGCTGGTATTTCGAAACAAGTTATTTCTTAGAAGCTTGGCAACCCCTCTCAATGAAACTGCTTTTCTACAGTCTGTGCCTAGGGCGACTTGAAGAGGAAACAAACCATAGAGACAAAACTGAGAACTCCTTTATTTTGTAAAATTTCAAAGAGCTATTACACACCATGTTAGATTTAGAGTTCCAAATTCATCTATATATATAGGAGAGAGAAGAGTGAAACCTAAATATAAAAACTGCTACTGTAGACCAACGATTCAACCCAGAAGAACAAATTTTGGTGAGCCAAGTGGGTTTTGTGTACTGATCATTACCAGCAAGTATCATCAACATTGGGTGAAAAAATATTTGCTGGTATTTCGGAAACTCGTTATTTCTTAGAAGCTTGGCAACCCCTCTCAATGAGAGTGCTTTTCCACAGTCTGTGCCTTGGGCTACTTGAAGAGGAAACAAGCCATAGAGACAAAACTGAGAATTCCTTTATTTTGTCAACTTTCAAAGAGCTACTACAAACCATGTTGGATTTAGAGTTCCAAATTAATCTATCTATATAGGAGAGAACAGAGTGAAACCTAAAAATGAAAACTGCTACTGTAAACTAACGATTCAACCTAGAAGAACAAAATTTTTTGATCCAAGTGGGATTTGTGTACTTGTCATTACCACCACGTATCATCAACATTGGGTGAAAAAATATTGGCTGGTATTTCGGAAACTCGTAATTTCTTGGAAGATTGGCAACCCCTTTCAATGAAAGTGCTTTTCCACAGTCTCTGCTGAGGGCTACATGAAGCAGAAAACTATCATAGAGACAAAACTGAGAACTCTTTTATTTTGTCAAGTTTCAAAGAGCTATTACACACCATGTTAGATTTAGAGTTCCAAATTCATCTATCTATATAGGAGAGAACAGAGTGAAACCTAAAAATAAAAACTGCTACTGTAAACGAACGCTTCAACCTAGAAGAACAAAATTTGGTGAGCCAAATGGGATTTGTGTACTTGTCACTACCAACACATATCATCAACATTGGGTGAAAAAATATTTGCTGGTATTTCAGAAACTCGTAATTTCTTGGAAGCTTGGCAACCCCTTTCAATGAAAGTGCTTTTCCACAGTCTCTGCTTAGGGCTAAATGAAGCGGAAACAAATCATAGAGACAAAACTGAGAACTCCTTTATTTTGTCAAGTTTCAAAGAGCTAATACAAACCATGTTGGATTTAGAGTTCCAAATTCATCTATCTATATTGGAGAGAAGAGAGTGAAACCTAAAAATAAAAACTGCTACTGTAAAGGAACGCTTCAACCTAGAAGAACAAAATTTGGTGAGCCAAGTGGGAATTGTGTACTTGTCATTACCACCACGTATCATCAATATTTGGTAAAAAAATATTTGCTGCTATTTCGGAAACTCATAATTTCTTGGAAGCTTGGCAACCCCTTTCAATGAAAGTGCTTTCCCACAGTTTCTGCTTAGGGCTACAAGAAGCGGAAACAAATCATAGAGACAAAACTGAGAACTCGTTTATTTTGTCAAGTTTCAAAGAGCTGTTACACACCATGTTGAATTTAGAGTTCCAAAATCATCTATCTTTATAGGAGAGAACAGAGGGAAACCTAAAAATAACAACTGCTACTGTAAACGAACGCTTCAACCTAGAGGATAAAAATATGTTGAGCCAAGTGGGATTGGAGTACTGATCATTATCACCAAGTATCATCAAGATTGGGTGAAAAAATATTTGCTGGTATTTCAGAAACTCGTTATTTCTTAGAAGATTGGCAACCCCTCTCAATGAAAGTGCTTTTCCACAGTCTGTGCCTAGGGCTACTTGAAGAGGAAACAAACCATAGAGACAAAACTGAGAACTCCTTTATTTCGTCAAGTTTCAAAGAGCTACTACAAACCATGTTGGATTTAGAGTTAAAAATTCATCTATGTATATAGGAGAGAACAAAGTGAAACCTAAAAATTGAAACTGCTACTGGAAACGAACGCTTCAACATAGAAGAACAAAATTTGGTGAGCCAAGTGGGATTTGTGTACTTGTCATTACCACCACGTATGATCAACATAGGGTCAAAAAATATTTGCTGGTAGTTCGGAAACTCGTAATTTCTTGGAAGCTTGGAAACCCCTTTCAATGAAAGTGCTTTTCCACAGTCTGTGCCTAGGGCTACTTGAAGGAGAAACAAACCATAGAGAAAAAACTGATAACTTCTTTATTTTGTCAATTTCAAAGACCTACTACAAACCATGTTGGATAGAGTTCAAAATTCATCTATCTATATTGAGGAGAACAGAGTGAATCCATGAAATTAAAACTGCTACTGTGAAGAACGCTTCAACATAGAAGAACAAAATTTGGTGAGCCATTGGTATTTGTGTACTTGTCATTACCACCACGTATGATCAACATAGGGTGAAAAAATCTTTGCTGGTATTTCGGAAACTCGTAATATCTTGGAAGCGTGTCAACCTTTTTCAATGAAAGTGCTTTTGCACAGTCTCTGCTTAGGGCTACATGAAGCGGAAAAAATCAAAGAGACAAAATTGAGAACTCCTTTATTTTGTCAAGTTTCAAAGAGCTACTACAAACCATGTTGGATTTAGAGTTCCAAATTCATCTATCTATATAGGAGACAACACAGTGAAACCTAATAATAAAAACTGCTACTGTAGACGAACGCTTTAAACTAGAAAACAAAATTTGGTGAGCCAAGTGGGACTTGTGTACTGATCATTACCTCCAAATATCATCAAGATTGGGTGAAAAAATATTTGCTAGTATTTGGGAAACTCGTAATTTCTTAGAAGCTTGGCAACCCCTCTGAATGAAAGTGCTTTTACACAGTCTGTGCCCAGGGCTACTTGAAGAGGAAACAAACCATAGAGACAAAACTGGGAACTCCATTATTTTGTCAAGTTTCAAAGAGCTACTACAAACCATGTTGGATGTAGGGTTCCAAATTCATCTTTCTATATAGGAGAGAACAGAGTGAAATCTAAATATAAAAACTGCTACTGTAGATGAACGCGTCAACGTAGAAGATCAAAATTTGGTGAACCAAGTGGGATTTAGGTTCTGATCATTACCACCAAGTATCATCAAGATTGGGTGAAAAAATATTTGCTGGTATTTCGGAAACTCCTTATTTCTTAGAAGCTTGGCAACCCCTCTCAATGAAAGTGCTTTTCCACAGTGTGTGCCTAGGCCTACTTGATGAGGAAACAAACCATAGAGGCAAAACTGAGAACTCCTTTACTTTGTCAAGTTTAAAAGACCTACTACAAATCATGTTGGATTTAGAGTTCCAAATTCATCTATCTATATAGGAGAGAACAGACTGAAACCTAAACACAAAAACTGCTACTGTAGACGAACGCTTCAACCTAGAAGAACAAAATTTGGTGAGCCAAGTGGGATTTGTGTACTGATCATTACCACCAAGTATCATCAAGCTTGGGTGAAAACATATTTGCTGGTATTTCGGAAACTAGTTTTTTCTTAGAAGCTTGGCAACCCCCTCTCAATGAAAGTTCTTTTCACACTCTGTGCCTAGGCCTACTTGATGATGAAACAAACCATAGAGACAAAACTGAGAACTCTTTTATTTTGTCTAGTTTCAAGGAGCTACTACAAACCAGGTTGGATTTAGAGTTCCAAATTCATCTATCAATATAGGAGAGAACAGACTGAAATCTAAATATAAAAAACTGCTACTGTAGACGAACGCGTAAAAAGTAGAAGATCAAAATTTGGTGAGCCAAGTGGGATTTATGTACTGATCATTACCACCAAGTATCATCAAGATTGGGTGAAAAAATATTTGCTGGTATTTCGGAAAATCGTAGTTTCTTGGAAGCTTGGCAACCCCTCTCAATGAAACTGCTTTCCCACAGTCTCTCCTTAGGGCTACTTGAAGCGGAAACAAATCATAGAGACAAAACTGAGAACACCTTTATTTTGTCAAGTTTCAAAGAGCTACTACAAACCATATAGGATTTAGAGTTCCAAATTCATCTGTCTATATAGGAGAGAACAGAGTGCAATCTAAATATATAAACTGCTACTGTAGACGAACGCGTCAACGTAGGAGATCAAAATTTGGTGAGCCAAGTGGGATTTATGTACTGATCATTACCACCAAGTATCATCAAGATTGGGTGAAAAAATATTTGCTGGTATTTCGGAAACTCGTTATTTCTTAGAAGCTTGGCA